>NW_028148257.1:0-36896 GCF_947247035.1 Vipera ursinii | reverse complement strand
TTGGAGGTTTTCTAGTCCACCAGCAGTTGACGGATGGAAAAGTGAAAGCTGTGACTCAGGAGAAGGTTTCTCGCCATCTGCCACGTGGGGAGGAAGGGAAGGAAGAATAGGAGGAGGAGGAGGAGGAGGAGGAGGAGGAGGAGGAGGAGGAGGAGGAGAAAACAGATGACAACGGAAGAAAATGTGTTGGAAAATTGGAATAGACTCTCCCCTACTTAGGTTTTGGGTCTGCCTTCAATGTGTTCCATTCATTCATTCATTTTTGGCTCTGTCCTCTGCCCTCAAGGAGTTCCCTAGGAATGGGAAGGAAGGAAGGAAGGAAGGAAGGAAGGAAGGAAGGAAGGAAGGAAGGAAGGAAGGAAGGAAGGAAGGAAGGAAAAGGGGAAAAGAGACGGAAGGAGGGAGGGAGGGAGGGAGGAAAGAAGGAAGGAGAAGAGAAGGAAAAGGGAAAAGAGGGAAGGAGGGAGTGAAGGAAGGAAGGAAGGAAGGAAGGAAGGAAGGAAGGACGGAAGGAAGGAAGGAAGGAAGGAAAAGGGGAAAAGAGACGGAAGGAGGGAGGGAGGGAGGAAAGGAGGAAGGAAGGAGAAGAGAAGGAAAAGGGAAAAGAGGGAAGGAGGGAGCGAGGGAAGGAAGGAAGGAAGGAAGGAAGGAAGGAAGGAAGGAAGGAAGGAAGGAAGGAAGGAAGGAAGGAAAAGTGAAAAGGTAGGGAGGAAAAGAAGGGAGGAAAGGAGGAAGGAAGGGAGAAAGGGAGAAGGAAGGAAAGAAGGAAATAAAATGAAAGTAAGATTCAAAGTCTGTTTCATAGAAGAACATGGTTTCATAACTAACAGCCCAAACTGATTGGCAGCACGGATATTTTCCTCCTCCTCCTCCTCCTCCTCCTCCTCCTCCTCCTCCCCTTCCTGCTGTATTGATAGTGGTTTAAGCCCTGCTCTAAAAAAGAACAGCAATAATAGGGTATATGTAAAGATTTTTCTAATTATCTCTTCCAAGGACTTATTTGCTTCCACAAGGCCATACAAATAGGTTGGGGTGAAGGGAGGGAGAGGGAGAGAGAGAGAGAGAGAGAGAGAGAGAGAGAGAGAGAGAGAGAGAGAGAGAGAGACAGAGAGACAGAGAGACAGAGAGACAGAGAGAGAGAGACAGAGAGAGACAGAGAGAGACAGAGAGACAGAGAGAGACAGAGAGAGAGAGAAAGAGAAAGAGAGAGAGAGAGAGAGAGAGAGAGAGAGAGAGAGAGAGAGAGAGAGAGAGAGAGAGAGAGAGAGAGAGAGAGAGATCCTATTTTACCGTAACAAACTTTCCTTTCTTCATTTCCAGACTCATTTTCGGAGATAAGGAGGGAGAGCCAACTATAGAAATGAACATCAGTTCCTCGCTTTCCCCTTCTTTTGACAGCACTTTTGAAAACAAGAGAGAAACACACAAACAGACACACATACTCACAAATTTCTTCTCTGTCATATTGCTTTTATTTGTCACAGCGTCGAACTCTTTGCATTCAAGTAAATATAAATTATTTGGGGTGGGGGGAAAGGATGAAAAACTTTTTCCATTATTTTTGCTTGAATAATAGGATAATAGTATGTCCCAGTTGATAGGAAGAATTAATCCTGAATTATTCGGGGCTAGAGAAAAGATGGACTAGGGGAGAAATGATAGCGGTCTTCCAATATTTAAGGTGCTGCCCCAAAGAAGAGGGAGTCAAGCTATTCTCCAAAGCACCTGAAAGCAGGACAAGAAGCAACGGATGGAAACTAGCCAAGGAGAGAAGCAACCTAGAACTAAGGAGAAATTTCCTAACAGCGAGGACAAAAAGTCTGCTATGGATGGTCCAGGTTTGTGGAAAAGAGGTCCAAGGGTTTCATTAACAGAATGAGGAAGGCTGATCGTTCTTCACACACTTAAAAGTCATGCCATATTTATCTATTTCTTTGATTCATTTATTTATTTGATTTGTAAAGCCACCCATAAGGGACGCGGTGGCTCAGTGGGTTAGGACGCTGAGCTTGTCGATCGGAAGGTCGGCAGTTTGGCGGGTCGAATCCCGAGTGCCGCGTAGCAGAGTGAGCGCCTGTTACTCGTCCCAGCTTCTGCCAACCTAGCAGTTCGAAAGCACGTAAAAATGCAAGTAGAAAAACAGGGACCACAGCGTTCCGTGTGCCTTTGGCGTCTAGTCATGCCGGCCACATGACCACGGAGACATCCTCAGACAAGCGCTGGCTCTTCGGCTTTGAAACGGAGATGAGCACCGGCCCCTAGAGTCGGAAAGGACTAGCATGCGTGTGCGGGGGAACCTTTACCTTTACCTAAAGCCACCCATCTTGACCCAGTGACTCCATGAAGCCTGATTTGGAGTCGAAATGACTAAAACTGGACCAAAATTTATCTCCTGGGATCCTCAAAAATGGTCTACTCATGTAAGAGAGATAGACCATCTTTCTTCGTGATGGCTTTAAACATGCTATCCTGACATCCAGGTGGTCCCTAGAATTTCACAGGTCTGTCAAAATACACCTCTTTCATATAGGATGTGATGCTCAACCTCTTGTTGCCCAGGGACATTCTTAATTTTGATTTTTAAAATAACTCT
This sequence comes from Vipera ursinii, assembly GCF_947247035.1. NCBI lineage: Eukaryota > Metazoa > Chordata > Lepidosauria > Squamata > Viperidae > Vipera > Vipera ursinii. The sequence goes on along the minus strand of NW_028148257.1, from coordinate 34,303 downwards.
TCTTTTTTCGTCTGAGCTGTCATTTTGGCAGACTGAATGATGGGGTGGAGAGTTTGAAATAGTTGTCTTCCATATTTCTTCTTGTTTGGGAGCTGCTGAGAATCTATGGAAATGGACGAGACAGAAATCAAAGAGTTAAATAAATCAGTGCTGAAGCTCACCTCACTTGCTAATTAAGGACATTCAAGCATTTCCATGCTGCATCTGTGAGAAATTCATCATTTTTTTTTCTTATCTGGAGGAGACCAAATGGGAAAGAGTTTGGGAAGACATTTGGCCAAACTGTACCAAATTTGAGAAACAAAATAGAATACGATAATTACAGAGTTGGAAGGGACCTTGGAGGTCTTTGAGTCCAGGGCTTTTCAAACTTTTCACCCATTGTACCACTTTTAGGATATGGCAACATCCGAGGACCACCAGTCGCCTAGCAAGGGGTCAAAAACCTGATGACCAAAAAAAAAAAGTGATGAAGTACAGGTAGTCCTCGACTTACAACAGTTCGCTTAGTGACTGTTTGAAGTTACAACGGCACTGAAAAAAGTGCCCCCCGAGCCACAACCGAGCAAGACACCTGCCTGCCCGCCCGGCAGCGCTCTTCCTCCTGTCCGAGGTTTTCATTGTTGTGAGCATTTCTGTTGAGGATTGGCAGCGTGGGTGGCATGGGGGGAGTGTTTGGTTTTTATTCCCCCCCATCTGCTGGGTGGTTGCAGCAAATTTTGGTCACTTCACATGACCCTGGGACACTGTGACCGTCATAAATATGAATCAGTTGCCGAATATCTGAATGTAAATCACAAGACCCTGAAGATGCTGCAACATTCCAGCTGATCGGCACTTCTTCTGGGCTCAGCAGAAGAACCAGGATCAGTGCCGAGCTCCAGCTGGATCCTGGCGCTGATCCTGGCACTTCCGTTGAGCCCTGACAGCCCTGCAGCTCCAGCCGTCTCTCACTCAGGCTTGTGTGCTGCCACCATTTCCCTCCCCCGTTACCACTTTTCTAGGATGGTCGCGTACCACCTGCCAGGTGCCAATGTACCACAGGTGGTACCCGTACCACTGGTTGAAAAGCCTTGTTCTAGTTCAACCCTCTGCCCAGGCAGGAAGCCCTGTACCATTTCAGACAAATGGCTGTCCAATCTCTTCTTAAAAACATCCAGTGCTGGAGCACTCACAAGTTCTGGAGGCAGGTTGTTCCATATAAAGGGATTTTATACAATAGCACCTACTAATATTTCTGTTTTTAGGCTTCTGATTTGCTACATAAACTTAGTCAATCACACACACAAACACAGGCAAAAACCTAACCACACAGGAGGTCTCCCCATTTCCAGGGCTGTATTAAGTTGATGTTAGGAAGCCATTCTTCTTGCGCCACACTGGGACTTGTTTCGGGATTATCTAAAAATAGCCGGATTGTCAGTAAAGCTCTGGTAGATTGATTAGTGATCTGTTGTCAAATTTTAGATTTGTTGTCTGCATAAATTAGCCATGCAATCTAATTGCTAGCATGGTGCAAATTGATTTAAAGCAGAGCTCGGGTGTGTGGCTGAAATAATTTCTCTTTTACGCCTTTAATAATAGAACACTGAAAGCGAAGCGCTCTTGATGAATGGGGAAGAAACCAATCAAAAGTGGAAAGTTTTTTCAGACTACATACACCGAACAATTTGCAGTGAGAGAGAGGAAGGATGGTGCATTCCCAAGTTAACAAGAGAGAGACAGAGAGAGAGAGAAAGAGAGAGAGGCAAGTTAAGATAGATAAGATGGATGGATGGAAGGATGGATAGATAGATGGATGGATGAGAGAAAGAGAGAGAGAGGCAAGATAAGATAGATAAGATGGATGATGGATGGATGGAAGGATGGATAGATGGGTAGATGAGAGAAAGAGAGAGAGGCAAGATAAGATAGATAAGATGGATGATGGATGGATGGAAGGATGGATAGATGGGTAGATGAGAGAAAGAGAGAGAGAGAGGCAAGATAAGATAGATAAGATGGATGATGGATGGATGGAAGGATGGATAGATGGGTAGATGAGAGAAAGAGAGAGAGGCAAGATAAGATAGATAAGATGGATGATGGATGGATGGAATGATGGATAGATGGGTAGATGAGAGAAAGAGAGAGAGAGAGAGGCAAGATAAGATAGATAAGATGAATGATGGATGGATGGAAGGATGGATAGATGGGTAGATGAGAGAGAGAGAGAGGCAAGATAAGGTAGATAAGATGGATGATGGATGGATGGAAGGATGGATAGATGGATAGATGGGTAGATGAGAGAGAGAGAGAGAGAGAGAGAGAGGGAGGGAGGGAGGGAGGGAGGGAGGGAGAGAGGGAGAGAGAGAGAGAGACCGAGAGAGACTGAGAGAGATGATAAACCCCTTGCTTCTAGACCCTCACTTTCTCGCATCCCCACAGATGTTATTACCTAGTAGGGCAGTAAAATATCTTCAACCGAAAATTCAGCATGGAGAATTCCAACCCCACCAGCATCCAAATCCTGCATTTGTGACACAAACAGAATCAGAACAAGCTGGAAAGGACCCAGATTGTTGGGGGCAATCAAGCTGACTTTGTAATAATGCCGCTTGGGGTGTGTGTGAAAGCCCTAATAAGCAGGCATATACATAGAATGAAGGCTACTGCTAAGCTTGTAAGCCGCCCTGAGTCTTCGGAGAAGGGCGGGATATAAATGGAATTAAAATAAATAAATAAATAAATAAATAAGGACCTTGGAGGTCTTTTAGTCCAGCCCCTGCTCAAGCAGGAGATCCTATACCATTTTAAACAAGTGGCTGTCCAGTGTCTCTCCTTGAAAGCCTCCAGTGATGGAGCACCTACAAACTTCTGGTGGCAAGCTGTTCCATTGATTAACTGTCCTCGCTGTCAGGAAGTGTCTCCTTAATTCCAGGTTGCTTCTCTCCTTGATTAGTTTCCATCCACTGTTTCTTGTTTTGCCTTCTGGTGCTTTGGAAAATAATTTCTTTGTGGCAGCCCCTCAAATATTGGAGCACTGCTATCATGTCCCCGCTAGTCCTTCTTTTCTCTAGACTGGCCGTACCCAAATCCCACAACTGTTTTTGATATGTTTTAATCCCCTGGGCTTTGATCACCTTAGTCGCTCTTCTTTGCACTTTTTCCAAAAGTCTCAACATCTTTTTTGTCCAAAGTGATCTCCAAAGTTAAGGCCGGAATGACAGCCTCTTGGAACACCCCAAAGGATCCTGTTCCCCAAAGCTAAACTGGGAAGGAGCAGAATGAGGACACTCAGAGGCACAGTGGTTAGGTAGCCTGCCAAAAGGTCTCCTAATCCATCCCACGCTGAGCAGTCCAACAGGCATAACACAGCCGCAGTGGGGAATGCCAGAGGTTGAAGTAGCAGCTCTAGTTCACCAGAGAGCACAAAACTCATTTTTCAGCAGTAAGTCAATCACCACTACCTTGGCCAAATAACTCTTAAAAAGCACATGTGGCTGATGGCTTGGCAAGTGAACAAGGAGGGAAGGGTCCACAAGGGCTGGTGTGCAGAAGGGGAGGGGGGTGTCTGATGGAGCTTCCAGTGCTGGAGATGCAGAAAGTGGACTTTCATTGGTTTCCCCCCCCCACAGCTTTCCTATTACAGTATTTCTTCTTCTAATAATAATAATGTATATAGTGCATATAATGAATGCCAGAATTATACATTAGTTCTTAGGAATTATTATTATTATTATTATTATTATTATTATTATTATTATTATTATTATTATTATCATCATCATCATTATCATTATCATCATCATCATCATCATCATCATCATCATCATCATCATCATCCTTCTCTTTCTATTCTCTCCTCCTCCTCCTCCTCCTCCTCCTCCTCTTCTTCTTCTTCTTCTTCTTCTTCTTCTTCTTCTTCTTCTCCTCCTCCTCCTCCCCCTCCTCCTCGTCGTCCTCGTCCTCCTCCTCCCCCTCCTCCTCGTCGTCCTCGTCCTCCTCCTCGTCCTCGTCCTCCTCGTCCTCCTCCTCCTCCTCTTCTTCTTCTTCTTCTTCTTCTTCTTCTTCTTCTTCTTCTTCTTCTTCTTCTTCTTCTTCTTCTTCTTCTTCTTCTTCTTCTTCTTCTCCTTCTCCTTCTCCTTTCCTTCTGCAGAAAAGTTCCCAGGATGACAAATAGATTTCCACAGCTGGGATACAGGTAGTCCTCGACTTAGAACCACCATTGAGCCAAAAACTTCTGTTGCTAAGTGAGACGTTTGTTGTGTGTCATTTTACAATCTTTCTTGCCACGGTTGTTAAGTGAATCACTGCAATCGTGAGGTTAGTAACATGATTGTGAGGGACATCTGACTTCTCCATGGACTTTGCTTGGCAGAACGTCATAAAAGGGGATCACACGGACCCCGAGACACTGTGACCATCATAAATACGAGTCAGTTGCCAAGTGTCTGAGTTTTGGCCATGTGACCATGGAGATTGCTGTAGGGCTTGTAAGTGTGAAAAACATCCATAAGTCACTTTTCTGAATGCTGTTGTAACTTTGAATGGTCGCTAAATGAACTGTTGTAAGCGGTTTAAACTGTTGCATTTGTTTATCTAATTTCTGTAAAACACAGATGGAAAGTTTATAATTGTTTAATTATAATTACGTAAATTACATAAATTATAATAATTACGTAAATGGGAGGAGAACATATTATTTTTAGATGCACCTATCAGCAGTCAGCCGGAGTGGATTTTATGTTTAATGTTAGATCTACTTAATATTTGGGGTCTGTAAGTGGAGTTAAAGTGTGATAGGATTTAAAGTGTAATTATAGATATAGCTCAAGTTTGTTAGAGGCAATACCCTGTATTCAGCTCTGGGAAGTCAGATGGGGGAGGGGGAGGGAGGGGAAGTTTGGGGGGGGAGGGGGAGGGAAGGAGTTTATGCTTAAAATGTATTGTAAAACTTTTTAATAAAAACACATTTGGTGATTTTTTTTCTTTTCTTTTCTTTTCTTTTCTTTTCTTTTCTTTTCTTTTCTTTTCTTTTCTTTTCTTTTTCTTTTCTTCCTTCCTTCCTTCCTTCCTTCCTTTCTCTCTTTATTTTCCTTCCTTCCTTCCTTCCTTCCTTCCTTCCTTCCTTCCTTCCTTCCTTCCTTCCTTTCTTTCTTTCTTTCTTTTCTTTCTTTCTTTCTTTCTTTCTTTCTTTCTTTCTTTCTTCTTCCTTCTTTTGTACACAAGGTCCTTCCCCCCCACCCTTGGTTATTAGTGTTGGATCTTTGCCAATGTGTTCCTTTTTTTATTTCTGTTTTTCTGTTTCGCCTTTCGTCTTTGCTGATAAAAGAAAAACATATATCTTAAAAAAAATAAATAGTAAAACAAACAGACAAAAAAGGAATGCTAGCAGCATAAGTACCAATTTTGCTGCCTCTCATTAGCTGGCCAGAAAAAGATTGGGAAGCTAAATCCCCGAGATCAGCTAGAGAGCACAGGCATCGTTCAGATTTTTTTTAAAAAAATAAATAAATTAATAAATAAAATAAGGGGAGGGGGATGTCTGCTATCCTACCCAGCTGCTAACATGTACAAAAAAGAGGAATTTTTTTTTTTTGCTTTGTTCTCCCTTTATCTCATGCTTCTGCCCCTTCGGGAGGAGTTGCAGCGCTGCCGTAACTCTGCGTAGGGCTTAGGTGGGAGAAAATGCAGGATTTCCCTCTTGACTTTTTAGATGTATAAACAGTTTTGAAAGTCACCTTCTCTGCATTTGGATTTCTAAATGCCCTGCGCTTGTTTCCAGCAGGGAAGTGAGTACTTTAATAATGTCCCCCGATTCTCATTATTTATTTCTAGAGTTCTAAAAAAAACCAAAAACCCTTTGCAGAAAGTTCCTTGTAGTGGACTGACATGATGTGACTTGACAGCTAGGAGCTTGGTTCTTTTTCCTGCAGATGTTTCAGGACCGACTAGGTGACATCATCAGTGCTAGGAGGAAGCGGGGTTTGTGAAAAGGAGGAGGAGGGGGGAGGAGGAGGAGGAGGAGGAGGGGGAGGAGGGGGAGGAGGAGGAGGAGGAGGAGGAGGGAGATGGGGTTCTTGGTGCTCTGAGCTTGGTTCTTTTTCTTGCAGACGTTTCATGACCCAATGAGGTGACATCATCAGTGCTAGAAAGAAATGGGGTTTGTGGAAACGAGGAGGAGGAGGAGGACTGTGGGGTCCTCGGTGCTCTCAGAGCTTGGTGGTTTTCTTGCAGACATTTCATGACCCAACTAGGTAATATCATCAGGGGTAGGGGTAGGAGTAGGAGGGAGTGGGATTTCCTCTCTGTACTCTAGATATAATACTAGAAGTTACATCTATAATATTTGGAGGACTTGCATTTGAATTAGGAGAACTCCACTGAATTGTGACAGGGCCTTCTTAGTGGTAGTGCTCTTTAAGGTTCATTGGCTGATACGTTGTTGCTGCCGAAAATGAAAATTGCTAGTTTGATTTGATTATTGTTTATTATACAGTGTTTTTAGATGATATAGATTAGCTAGACAGATGATAGATGATGGATGGATAGATAGATGATAGACGATAGATAGATGGATGATAGATAGATAGATAGATAGATAGATAGATAGATATAAACAGATAGATAAATAGATAGATAGATAGATAGATAGATAGATAGATAAATAGATAGATAGATAGATAGATAGATAGATAGATAGATAGATAGATAGATAACTAGACAGAGAGAGAGAGAGAGACAGAGAGAGACAGAGAGAGAGAGAGAGAGAGAGAGAGAGAGAGAGAGAGAGAGAGAGAGAGAGAGGTTGACAATTTATGATACAGAAATACATCCTTCATCCTTCAAAGAGAACCAAAAGATGTGATGTGCTTTGATGTCCTAGCTGAAATATTTGGAAAACAACAACATAGTGATTGCAATGAATTGTTTGCAAAAGTGACAGCCCCAGGCAAATATCAAGAGAGAATTAGAATGCAAAGAGGCAAAATATTTAGAGCTGTGAATATATCTTTTTTTCTGTGCCTGACAACTGGGAGAATTTAAAGTTCCCCTCTTGCTCCAACAGGATCTTGTTGGGAAACCAGGACAGCCTCACAGTGATTAAGCAAAGGTGAACAGTGAGACAGATAAACAGAGAGAAAACATGCCTCTCTAGCATGGTTATATCCTTTCCAGATACATTATAGATATGGCTATGGCTATGGCTAGGTAGGTAGGTAGGTAGGTAGGTAGGTAGGTAGGTAGGTAGGTAGATAGATAGATAGATAGATAGATAGATAGATAGATAGATAGATAGATAGATAGATAGATAGATAGATATAGATAAATGATAGATATAGATGGATAGATAGATAGATATCATAAAGATAATGATGATAGATAGATGATAGATATAGATAAATTAGAGAGAGAGAAAGAGAGAATAGAGATTCTTGAAATATACTATTTTCAGTCATAAGCTTCTGCTGTGTTGATTCAGACTTTCAGCCCTTACACATTCACAACTGGGAGTGTGAATAATAATAACCTGATGATTAATCATTCACATTAGCATTCTGAACCTGTGATGCATCTTGCCATCTGCACTTGCTTGTTGCTAGGGCTGTGATTGTGGTTTTAGAGTTACATTTTTAACAAAGACAATGCTTTCTTAGTGATGAAACCTAATGTTAAAAAAAAATATGCCAGACTAAACCTAGGAGACCATCACAACACCTCCCACCAACACTGGAAGGGCAAGCCATTTGTCTATAAACAGAGAGCAAACCCTACTCTCTTTTTGCACTGATGATGTTCCCTAGTTGGGTCGTGAAATGTCTGCAAGAAAACCACCAAGCTCAGAGAGCACCAAGGAGTTCACGGAAAAATTGATTGCTGAGGATAATGTTGAACTTCTTGGTGTAAACTATTAAGGAAACTTCAAAGAGGTTCAACCAAGTTCAGCTTCTAGAGCTACCAATTCATTTTACGTTCTCTTATGTTTTGCTAATCCCACCAAGGAAATCAGTCTTAGAAAAAGCCAGGCATCACAGAAAGCTAAAACCCATCTCAGGATAATAGAGAATATTGGACTTTATAAAGGAGCAATAGAATCTTTGATGCAGTTCTTCCATCTTTTCAATTCTCCTTTTATGTTCCTTACGGGAAACTAGCAATTTCTGAAAATCAACGTTCCAATTGGTCTGCATTGTCTGCATTGACCCATCTTCTCTTCCAGAGGTTCACTTACAAGACCCTCATTTGAAAACACCACCCTTCCATTGATCATGCAAAGCCAAAACCCACTCAGAACAATTCCCCGGTTCCCCCTGCTTCTTCTTTTTATGGAAAATGGGTTGTGGGGGGTGGGTGGGAAGTGACTCTGTTGAGGAAGCTTATTTATAGCTGTCTTAACATTCTCCAGTATCTTTTTGTCATTTAATAACATGATGGTGCTTTTTCATAACTTCCCCCAACCTGTGGGGGAGAACTGAGAGATGCAGTAGTAATTGGTGGGAAAAGAAGATCTCAGTGATGAAAAAACAATCATTGGTGAAGATGCACAATCCATCTTCACAGTTACTATTGTGTTATTCTCTCCATAGTGTTCCTACTTTCTACCCAGAGAGCTACAGGTTTGCATACTCCGGGCAACTCAGCCAGAGAATGGTGTCCTTTTATGATACCCAGATTCTATATAAATCAGGATCTTAAATGTTGAGACCACCTTTAATAGAGTCTTCTAGGTCAATTCATCCAGCTCCTAACTTCTCATTCAAGAAATCCAGAGTTAGAGTTGGTGCACCTCTAATAAATGCTCTTCGGTCTTTGAATCAATTGGAACACTCCTTGTTGAACACACTCAACCAATTTGATACACTTGACGTCACTTTATGAAGGTTATTCAGTCCAGGGGAATCTTCAGCATCAGGTTTTGGAGGAACCCTCCTGTCAATATTCCATGATTCATCCATTATAAACAATGGTTAGAAACTGACCAAAGAGAGAAGCAACCTGGAATTAAGGAGAAACTTCCTAACAGGGAGGACAATTAACTAGTTACTAGTGGAACAGAAGTTAACTTCAGAAGTTGTGGGGGCTTCATCACTGGAGGTTTTTAAGAAGTGGATGGACAGTCACTTGTCTGAGATGGTATAGGCTCTTCTGCTTGAGCGGGGAAATGGACTAGAAGACCTCCAAGGTTCCTTCCAGATTCTATTCTATTCTATTCTATTCTATTCTATTCTATTCTATTCTATTCTATTCTATTCTATTCTATTCTATTCTATTCTATTCTATTCTACTCTACTCTACTCTACTCCACTCCACTCCACTCCACTCCACTCCACTCCACTCCATTCCATTCCATTCCATTACATATTTTCTATTCTATTCTATTCTATTCTATTCTATTCTGTTCTGTTCTGTTCTGTTCTGTTCTGTTCTGTTCTATTCTATTCTATTCTATTCTATTCTATTCTATTCTATTCTATTCTATTCTATTCTATTCTATTCTATTCTCCTTCTTCCTCATCTCCTTCCACACAATCAACACTGGTCATGGATAACTCAACAAGGGTTCCCATGGGTCTTGAGCCAAATATTGAATACTTTCCTGGAAAAAAGGAAAATCCTTGAGGAAATCCCACCAGATCAGAATATCTCCAGATGGAAAGCATTGTTCAATGCAACAAACTCATCTTGATGAATGGCAATTGGGGGGGGGGAGAAAATCTCCCCCGAGACCAATTATTATTTCCTAACGATAGGGGAAAGGACTGGCTTGATTTATCTTACTTCTCCAATAGCTTATCACAGCACTGCAGCTTGGAGAAACACACACACACACACACACCAAAAACCAACCCAATTATTTGCAAAGAAGCAAAAGAAACTCTTTGGAAAGGCCAGCATCACCGATGCACAAAATTCACTGGATTAATTCCAGGTTCTGCTGCTATGGGCTTGTTATCTTCTGAAATGATGTGGCCTCAGATCAGTTCTGCATCGGGGTCTGTTTTAAGGAGAAACGTGGCAGCTTGCCTGCCAAACACGCCTCCTTACTTACCTGCCCTGAAAAGATAAGGTGAACCCAGTTCTGCCTCTTGTGCTTTTTTCCCCTCGACGCCCACGCCACAACTGACATCCCTGTGTTTCCTGAAAAATCTATTTTTAAATGCATTACCTCCCTAAAAATGCAGTAATGCATATATTTCCTCAAATGAAGAAAAAAGAAACCACTGCAAGTAATCCTCAACTTATGACTGTAATGGAGTCCGTGTAGGAGATGACTAGGCTGAACCTAAGGGAAGGATCAAATGCGCCATTAGTTATGAGTCTCTGCGTGCCCACAAGAGATCTAAATCCAGCTCACCTTGAATGCCTTTCTTATCTCCCACTCATTTCCCTTGACCGTTAGTTGGTCAGATTCCTGGAGAGAGCTGAAGTTTGCAATAAATCTTTATGCTCATTTGAACTGGCTGAATCTCCTGATGTCCCTGGCGCTTGACAGCCTGCCCATTATGGTTTTAAGTTGTGATGATCATAAATTGGATCATCCATGTTAGTGACCTGGTTTCACTATCTTTTTTGCAGTGGTTGTTAAGTGAACACTATGGACCTTGAACAAATCAATAGTTTGCTATGGACCAGCTGGTGTGGGCAAAACTGTCATAAAGTGTGGTCACATAATTGCAGGACACTAATTGGAGGAAAATAAATTAGTTTAAAATTCCTAGGGTTAAAAATAATATATAGCTGAAGCTGAATATTATGTTGATATGTTTCTTCTGCTATGGGAAAATATTCTCTGTGACACACAGCTAAGACTCAATGAACACATGATGTTCTATAGATAGGACATAAAACAAAGAATAATAGGGTTGGAAGGGACCTTAAATACTATTGTACCTTAATAATACAAATAGTACTACCTGTGTTTTAAGTTACAGAATAACAGAATTGGAAGGGACCTTGGAGGTCTTCTAGTTCAACCCTTTGCTCGAGCAGGACACCCTACGACATTTCAGACAAATGGTTGACCAGTCTCTTTTTGAAAGCCTCCAGTAATGGAACACCCACAACTTCTGAAGGCAAGTTTTTCGTTTGGTTGATTGCTCTCACAGTTTGGAAATTTCTCCTTCATTCTAAGTTGCTTCTCTCCTTGGTTAATTTCCATCCATTGTTTCTTGTCTTCCTATGAGACAAGTTCCTTTCACGACCAAGAATAGCCAACTCTTCATTCACCTTTCAAGAAACTATCTTTTATTGAACAAGCTGTCAAAGGGCAAGCTTATATTAGCCTAATAGTTGGATAGACCTCTCTTAAGTAGACAACTCCATTGAAATATGTCTAGTGCTGAAAAGGTTACTAAGCAAAGTTTGGATTAAAAATAAAGTGCCATCATTAAGAGAAGATCAGATTTGACATCTCACTTCAACAATTAACAGCTGAGTGGTGGATTGTCAGGAAAGGTTAGCATGAAGGATCTCAGATTCATAGCAGAGCATCAAAATTCTTTATTCTCCTTCATTTTTATATGGACTATGATGGTTTCCCCCTGATTTGCTTTCCTAATCTGTCTAATTAAAATACTTGGATATCTTCTTCACTTAAAGCCACTATAAGCATCTTTTCAAATGGAATAAGACTGCGCTACGTTTCAGTTCACAAATTCAGTGGCAATTCAACTCAATCTGAATCTCCAATTGGGTTCCCAGAACAGCTAAAGGGCAGCCCCCAATTTTTGGGGTGCAGCAGACCAGTTCCGTGGAGAGAGGATTTTCTGCGGACCAGGAGACATGGTGTCATGGTTCCGACAGATGAAACTCTTCAAAGAACTTCAAGGCATTGCTTACCTCAAAGAATCTTTATTCAAGTAGCATGGCATCAGCATGTACAGGGTCAAAGCCAAAATCTGAATTCCCCTCCCCTGAACCATAGTATCAAAGTACAATTCCCTCCTCTAATTAACAGTCATAAATCACATTCCCCAATTAGTTTGAAATGCAGACCTTCCCTCTAGTTCTCCAACCCATTTCTTATCATCTCTTATTTCAAAAAACCTTGAAAAATACTCTACGATGTTATGTCTAACTAATTTCCATATACATTCTTCCTCCCCCCCAGTATCATCTAATTCTAACTCTAAAAGTGACACACAAGTTAAGGGGAAATTGGCTGCATCTTCATATATTGTCAAAGCAAGAACATCCGATGTTAGCAGGGTTGACATATAGTTTTGTGTACTGCTTGTATCCCACATGTGCATGGATGGGGCTTCACTTGCTTGCCTGGCACATTTCCTGGCAGGATGCAGGCTGGTGCTGGTCCCATGGATCAGGGGTTGGCAATCCAATTGTCAAACTGAATTGAAGGTTTCTGAGTCAATTCACCACTTTAGAATTTTTGAACCATTCTGGAGATCTCGATTAAACCCATTCTCTAAATGAGATAATTGGTTTGTCAACCCAACTGAAATCAAGAGTTTGAATCTGATCAGAGCGGACTCAAACTCTGTGACTGAAAAACTCAACACTGTTTCTTAGCAAATTATGCAACCAACAATATCAGCCACAAGGTGCTGGGTACATAAGTAGTCAAATGTCATTTGTTACGGAACAGAGAAGGGTCAACACAGAAAGCAGAGGTATCTGTTTGACCACCAGGGACTTAATTTAATTCATTAGGCAGTACAATTTGCTGATTTCTCTCTTCCCATAATTGCATAACTCTTCCTAACACTCAAACAAGCGTTGCTGAAGCTGTTGGCACCACTTCTGTAAACTCTTCTTTATAATTATTCAAAGTCGTTGTTTTCCCATTACCACAAAAGAGAGAATTTCTGCAAAAGAACCGCAGAGCGGGCCACATAAATTACATCGTTCTAGGGCTGGGTTCACACATGCATGGCTTAGAACAGATGGACTGCTGTGTCAAGTGAAGAATTAAGCAAGAGAGAAGAATTAAAGAAGAATTATATTAAAGAATTTGGTTTAATTAAGAATTATATTAAAAACAGTTCGTATTTTTGTTATGGAAGGAATCCATCAGGCTAGCTGCACCCAGAGTTTTTATAGGAGGAGGGAGGCTAAACCATGTTGCTAATGATTGTCTGCAAGTGTTTATTCCTCTTCCAGATGGATGGATGGGCAGCTCACCAATGACTTTAAAGAGCCTTTACTCATGTTATGGTCCTAACATGAATACAAGGGCAGTTCATTATGAACCAGCCAACTTGTGAACAGAGCTCCTAATCAGTAGCTGCTATGTCTGGATCTGAAGGCACTTTGGGGACAAGTGACTGGAAAAGTGGGCATTTGCTGTGGCTGTCATCTCCTTTGGCTCTTCTTCAAAGATCTAAGCTTCCTTAAGAATCTTAAGATCCTTAAGACCTAAGATCCTAAGGTCCTTAGAACCTAAGATCCTTAGAACCTAAGACCTGAAGTTCTGAAACGTGAGGGATTCTCCAGATGGTGACAGATGAAAAGCTTCCTACTTATCTGATGATGAATGAAAGTTGCAAAACCACCAAAACAGGGAGAATTGCTCTTTTTTCCTCCCCCCCCCCCTGAATCTCCTCTCCAAATTCAGCCTTTGTCAGTCCCATGGTGACAGTTTTACCTCTGTTCTCAGAAATGGTAAGAGGAGGACCAATGAGCAAAGTGATGAGATAGTCCCTATGCGGGAATAGCTCTTATCACTTTCCTCATTGGTCCACCTCTTTGATGGACAGCTGGGAAACTGAGCTAAAGAGCTGAGACTTAAATTTCTGCAGCAGCTACTTTGATGACCTCATGTGCCCCAGAAGGACGCTGCTTTGAGGGAGTTAATGGAATTAAGATGCCTGGGGGGATCCAGCGCTTGGAAGGTGTGGGCTCATTTGTAAGGATATGGAAGCGACCTCTGCCAAGCTTTTGACACTGGCCCAGTCCAATACTAAATGTTCCAGCAGATGTTTCCAAGTTTCATGCTAGTCAATACATTGTCAGGAGCAAGCAACCAGAACCCCTGATTAATAGCTTCAGGCTGAAACTTTATTGTTTACCACCTATGTTACAAGAATCTCACCAGACTGCTTGCCTGCCCTTGGGAACAACCAGATAAAGTTTCATGGATTCTGGAAGAGGTCATGCTTACGCTATTTATGGGAGCGTAATGATTCCAAGCTTGGTCCTTGCTTGATTCCCTCCCTCCAGCCTAGCAGGCAATTCCCCAGCTTTAGTGTGAAAGAAGGAATAGCAAAAGAGATAACAAACATGGTTTAATCTGCATGGTAAAGTTGAGTAAGGAAGACAGAGATGGACTATCTATCCCATCAGGAAGAAATGAAGTAGGAAGATCAGTGGAGCTTAAGTTTCAATCATGAAAATGTTAGAGAGAAGAAAAAGACCCACAAATTCACCACAAAATCAGTTTGCACTGTAACAGTTAAAGAAGGCCCATTCATTTTTAAAGTCCAGATGTTTGGTAAACTCTTGGCCTGTCATTGTAACAAGACAGATGCAGATGTTTTCAAGGGCTGAAAAGCATGGGTGGGCCACTTGGGTTGCATTCTCCTTGGTGCTGTTAAGATTGGATGGAAGACGGTTGCTATGGTGCAACTTTGTACTAAGCTGCAAAATTACAATATTTAAAATTCTCTTTGACAGGCAAGTACATGGAAATCTCACATTCTCTTGACAATGCCTTGCTGAATTCTGGGGGCTTATGTAAGCTGCAAATTACATCATGGGCAGCAAAGCTGTTTGGAGAAAAATGCATTTGGGCATGTGACTTATTCATGTCGATTCCCTGCCCACTATCCTATCATAAGCTAACAACTTGAATAATATATCCTTCTCAGGAAGGAAACTATGGAACTGGGTTCACGGATGCAGAGCGTGGCTGGAAAATCCAGGTGCCCCATCATTCGGAGTCTACTGAGTTCAAAGGAGTGTTGATAATGTTGCATTCATGTCCTCGGAATTACACAGCTCGTCAGGAACCTGCCCAGTTTTAGGAGTAATCCCAACCAATGTTATTGTGTTCCATTGCCCTGGCATTGACTGTTGGCTGGAATTTAGCGATTTGCATAATGTAATTCCCTTTTTTTTGTTAATTCTAGGTTGTTGTGAGCCTCCTCTACTGGAACAGCCCTTCAGTCAGCTCATTAAGAAGACTCAGCAGAGATAAACATCAAACTCTCTTGCTCTCCATTCCAAACTGCCATTTTTACATTTTCCAGATGAAACGTAACTGATGTGTCGGGAACCTTTAGTGATATTTAAGTTCAAGAGGAACTAATATGCATTCAGAACAGAGAACTGGCACCAATAGAAGGGAATCTCTGCAACTAGGGATTGGAGTCTCTGAGCTTGGTTGTTTGTTTGCTTGCAACACGTAAGCTCAGACAGCACCACGGATTGCAAAAAAGATTATTTTTGAGGCCAATTGCGGCTGGTTACCAAGCTTAGCCTTGCGCAGGAATTCAGCTTGAGCCAAAAAAAGGCATCAATAATCAGAACTAAAAGAGAAGTGAAGGAGAAACCATGAGGAATAATTAAATAGTCAGTCCAAAGGCAAAGAGAGAAGTTGGGATTAGAGGTCAGACAAGGAATAAACCAGGATTAGGAGAGAGCTTCCTTCCTTTTAGGAAGGATTTCTCCACTTTCAGAAAAAATATTAAACATCTCTAAGTTTTTCTTAGTTTTCGTTTTTAAATTGTACCACCTTACATGGTACTTGATCCAATCAATCAATCAATCAATCAATCAATCAATCAATCAATCAATCAGAATAAAGCGGGAAGGAACCTTGGAGATCTTCTAGTCCAACCCCCTGCTCAAACAGGAGACCCTAGAGCCGTGGGGCGAACCTACGGCACGCTTGGCACAGGTGGCACACAGAGCCCTCTCTGTGGGCACGCGTGCCGTCATCCCAGTCCCAGGCCTTCAGCTGGGCTTTATAAAACCTGTTTGCTTTAGCCCTCCGCCGCCTTGTTCCAAAAAAAAAGGTACAATCAATCAATTTCAACTTCTCGTGGGAAAAAAAAGATCTCGCAAAGTTGGAATTGATTGATTGAACTTTTTAGTCCCACCCAGTCTGCCATTATCACTGCAGCCACACCCACCCAATGGGCCACGCCCACCCAATTGGCCACACCCATCCAATGGGCCACACCCACCCGGCACCGACAATACATAAGTGGGTTTTGGATTGAAGTTTGGGCACTTGGTCCCTAAAAGGTTCACCATCACTGTCCTAGAGAGACAGGTGGCTGTCCAGTCTTTTCTTAAAAACCTCCAAGTGATGAAGCACCTACAAACTTCTGGTGGCAAGCTGTTCCACTGGTTGATTGTTCTCACTGTTAGGAAGTTTCTCCTTAATTCCAGGTTGCTTCTCTCTTTGGTCAATTTCCATCCATTGTTCATTTTCCTGCCTTCTTTGGATAATACGTTGACCCCCTCTTCTTTGTGGCAGCCCCTCAAATACTGGAATACTGCTATCATATCACCCCTAATCCTTCTTTTCTCTAGACTCGTCATACCGCAACATTCCTGCAACTGTTCTTCATATGTTTTAGTCTCCAGGCCTTTGATCATTTTAGTTGCATCCAACATACACTTGATAAGAGACATAAAAGAAGATCTTACTGGGTCAAACAGCTCTGAACATTTAATCCTTGAAACCAGCTTCTCTTAAAACCACTTTTTAAAAGTCCACTCTTCCTATAGACTTGTTTTTCCATTCAAGTTTCCCTTGTCTTGAAGAACTGCCAAACGTTGTTGCCCTATCTGCCAAACATCTGTCTTATGATGATTATATTAATTACTTTTCATAAGAAGCATCCACTAAAGGATAGTGGATGGGGTAGTAACTGTAGACAGCAGAAGAGAAAGGAAAGAACTGGGGAAAAATCACAAAATAATAATAATAATAATAATAATAATAATAATAATAATAATAATAATAATAATAATAATAATAATAATAATAATAATAATAATAATAATAATAATTTTATTTGTATACCGCCCTTCTCCCGAAGGACTCAGGGCGGTGAACAGGGCAATACATACTAAAATACAAGAATACAAAAATTAAAAAGAGATTAAACAAGGTGCCCAAAAGCTTACAGCAGTAAGTTAAAATACATTAAGACAATAATAAAACCCAAACCCATCACCCATCAGGCCAGGCTGGCTTGTTCGAACAAGTAGGTCTTTAGATCGCGTCGGAAGGAGCGAAGGTCGGGCGCCATCCGGAGCTCAACCGGTAAGCGGTTCCACAAATCCGGCGCGCCCACAGAGAAGGACCTCCCACTGGGGGCCACCAGACGACATTCTCTGACCGGTGGCACCCTGAGGAGGCCCTCTCTGTGGGAGCGCACAGGGCAGAGGGAAGTTGACTTGCAAATGGAATGACTATGGCAAAAGAAAAGCACAGATAGTATTAACAGCAAGACATGCTTTGTGCAATCCCAGAACATCTGGAGCTTCCCTTGAACACCATGGGCATTGACAAAATCCCCATCAGTCAATGGTAGAAGGCAGCTTGACTTGGAACAGCTGACATCCTGCAACAAAACTTTGAACCCCATCAAGCAACAGCTTCTTGGGAAAGACTTGATAGGTAGATAAATCTGCTAAATCCAATCTAAAGAATCTGGCTGACTGTGCGACCAACCATATTTAGTGACCACACTACAAAAAAAAGATGTTGAGACTTTAAAAAAAAGTTCAGAGAACAGCAGAGGGCAGGTGAAGAAACAATGGTTGGAAACTGACCAAAGAGAGAAACAACCTGGAATTAAGGAGAAACTTCCTAACAGGGAGGACAATTAACCAATGGAACAGATTGCCACCAGACGTTGTGGGTGCTCCATCACTGGAGGTTTTTAAGAAGAGGCTAGACTGTCACTTGTCTGGGATGGTATAGGTTCTCCTGCTTGAGCAGGGGGCTGGACTAGAAGACCTCCAAGGTCCCTTCCAGCTTCTATTCCATTCTATTCTATTCTATTCTATTCTATTCTATTCTATTCTATTCTATTCTATTCTATTCTATTCTATTCTATTCTATTCTATTCTATTCTAATTCTATTCTATCCTATTCTGTAATTCTATTGTATTCTATTGTATTCTATTGTATTGTATTGTATTCTATTCTATTCTATTCTATTCTATTCTATTCTATTCTATTCTATTCTATTCTATTCTATTCTATTCTATTCTATTCTATTCTATTCTATTCTTCATCCTCCCTATTCTATTCTATTCTATTCTATTCTGTTCTGTTCTGTTCTGTTCTATTCTATTCTATTCTATTCTATTCTATTCTATTCTATTCTATTCTATTCTTATTCTAATCTATTCCATTCTTTCTGTTATTCTATTCTATTCTATTCTATTCTATTCTATTCTATTCTATTCTATTCTATTCTATTCTATTCTATTCTATTCTATTCTATTCTATTCTATTCTTCATCCTCCCTATTCTATTCTATTCTATTCTATTCTATTCTATTCTATTCTATTCTATTCTATTCTATTCTATTCTATTCTATTCTATTCTATTCTTTACATTCTATTCTATTCTATTCTATTCTTATTCATCATCATCATCATCATCATCATCATCATCATCATCATCATCATCATAATACAAACCTTCTACCCAATATGGAGTTCTTTGGGTTTTTTTAATGCAACATAGCATGAAATTGTTATCAAGAAGACACACAATATCTCTGATTATGTTCAAGTAATTGTGTTGCGGTTTGACTCTGTTTGTGAACCATAATCTCCTTATGCAAAATGCATGCGATTAATTAAAGATGAGCATTTTTAATTCCACTGCCCTTGTCATTCCAGATCCT
Source organism: Vipera ursinii (assembly GCF_947247035.1). Classification (NCBI taxonomy): domain Eukaryota; kingdom Metazoa; phylum Chordata; class Lepidosauria; order Squamata; family Viperidae; genus Vipera; species Vipera ursinii. The sequence goes on along the minus strand of NW_028148257.1, from coordinate 15,482 downwards.
ACTTATCTTTTTGCATATTCTTTTCGATCTTTGTTTTTCCCCCCTCCAGGCTCTCCATTATGATTGCATTCAAAAATCTGTTGTCACCCACCCCGCCCTTCCGAAATCCATGCCTACACACAGACACAATTTTCAAATTGCCTTTTCACAGGGTAGAAAGAAAATCGGCATATCCTTATCACCTCCTGTACAAATTCCAAGGGATAGCTGCCTCTTTGAAATTCAACACAAATTTCTCTCCCCTACCTTTCATATCAAGGGAGTTGATTTGAAAAGGCACTACAGGCCTGTCTACTTACACTCTAATTTCCCAGCCAGGAAGGAAAAGTAAAAAAAAGAGATGACAAAGAGTGGAGCCTTATTAGGCCAATAAAAATCAGAGCCCCCAATAAAGTCAGAACATCCAAGTGGAGCTTTGGAAAAGTCAGGTGAGTTAAGGAGGTGAATTCAGGCCTCGGAGGTGCTGGTTTTTCATTCCTTGATATTAAGTCTAAATGAGGTTAGTGTTCTGATGCTATTCTTTTTAAAAGAAAAGGTGGGAGAGTGGAGGGGAGGAGAGGAGAGAGAAAGGAGAAGGAAATGGAGGAGAAAGAGGAGAAGGAGAAGAGAGAGGAGAAGGAGAAGGAAGTGAAGGAGAAGGAGGAGGAGGAGAAGGAAAAAGAGAAGAAGGAGAAGAGAGAAAGGAGAAGGAGAAAGAGAAGGAGGAGGAGGAGGAGAAGGAGGAGAAAGACAAGAAGGAGAGGAGAGAGGAGAAGGAGAAGGAAGTGAAGGAGAAGGAGAAAGAGGAGGAGGAGAAAGAGAAGAAGGAGAAGAGAGAAAGGAGAAGGAGAAGAAAGAGAAGGAGGAGGAGGAGGAGAAGGAGGAGAAAGACAAGAAGGAGAAGAGAGAGGAGAAGGAGAAGGAAGTGAAGGAGAAGGAGAAAGAGGAGGAGAAAGAGAAGGGGAAAAGAGAAGAAGGAGGAGAAGGAGAAGGAAAAAGAGAAGAAGGAGAAGAGAGAAAGGAGAAGGAGAAGAAAGAGAAGGAGGAGGAGGAGGAGGAGGAGAAGGAGGAGAAAGACAAGAAGGAGAAGAGAGAGGAGAAGGAGAAGGAAGTGAAGGAGGAGAAAGAGGAGGAGGAGAAAGAGAAGGGGAAAAGAGAAGAAGGAGGAGAAGGAGAAGGAAAAAGAGAAGAAGGAGAAGAGAGAAAGGAGAAGGAGAAGAAAGAGAAGGAGGAGGAGAAGGAGGAGAAAGACAAGAAGGAGAAGAGAGAGGAGAAGGAGGAGAAGGAGGAGGGAAAAGAGAAGGAGAAGAGAGAAAGGAGAAGGAGAAGAAAGAGGAGGAGAAGGAGGAGAAGAAGGCAAAAGACGAAGGAGAAGAGAGAAAGGAGGAGGAGGAGGAGGAGGAGGAGGAGGAGGAGGAGGAGAAAAAGGGAGGAGAGAACCTCTAAGTAAAGTACTCCTCTAAGTCTCCAAGAGTTCTTCTTTCTTTCTTTCCTAAGACGTGGATTGGGGTGGGACCTGACAGGAGGCACATTTGCACCCAGATTTCCAGCAATGCTAAGCTGGGTAGCTACAACTCAGCCTTCTCATTTCAGCCGCTGCTTCCTCTCCAGCACGTGTTCTTGGATTTACAGCCTTCAGCATTAGTCATAAGCACCTTCTGCCTCGATGGAACAACAGGAACATTAGGGTTCGTTGTTGTTTTTTTCTGGTGATCACCCTCGTCTTTTCTCCTCCTCGGTGTGAGATGTCATGTGGATCAAAGAGTCTGAAAAAGAGAGCATGTGGGGAGGTGGGAATAGTTCGAATAATAAAGGAAACCACGACCGTCCCAAGTACCAGGGACAACCAAGCTACCGTTCTCGTTTCTTACAGTAACCGGGACTCTTATTTCTGGGTTCATCCCCCAGCACGTTCTCTGCAAAGAGTTAAAAGCAACAGATTTCCTCCCAGATTTTTGCAAACTGCTTGTTGCACCCCTGGTAACTTCCTTGCTTTGAGCAGCAGGCGTCTACCACGGTCCAATAATAACGAGGGAAGTAATTAATTGCCAGTGGAGCTAACAGGCAACATGAGCAGTTTTAACAATCAGGACAAATTACTGTAGGGGCAAATACAGGCCTAATGAAGTCTGACAGCCCTGTGAATTCCTTCTTCAAATTGTATTTATTTGTATTCCACCGTTATTATTTTTACATATAGCCAACATGCTTTCCTTCTATTTTCTCTACAACAATCCTGTGATGTGGGTTGGGCTGAGAGAGAGGGACTGGGCCAAGGTCACCTAGCTGACTTTGATGCCTAAGGTGAGTTTAGAACTCACCATCTCCTCCTGGTGGTTGGCCCAAAGTCACCCAGCCAGCTTTCATTCCTAAGGCAGGACTAGAACTCACCATCTCCTGGTGATTGGTCCAAAGTCATCCAGCTGGCTTTCATTCCTAGGGCAGGACTAGAACTCACCATCTCCTGATGATTGGCCCAAAGTCACCCAGCCAGCTCTCATTACTGAGGCAGGACTAGAACTCACCATCTCCTGGTGGTTGGCCCAAAGTCACCCAGCCAACTTTCCTAAGGTAGAACTAGAACTCACCATCTCCTGATGATTGGCCCAAAGTCACCCAGCCGGCTTTCATTACTGGGGCAGGACTAGAACTCACCATCTCCTGATGATTGGCCCAAAGTCACCCAGCCAGCTTTCATTACTGGGGCAGGACTAGAAGTCACCATCTCCTGGTGGTTGGCCCAAAGTCACCCAGCCAACTTTCATTCCTAAGGTAGAACTAGAACTCACCATCTCCTGGTGATTGCTCCAAAGTCATCCAGCTGGCTTTCATTCCTAGGGCAGGACTAGAACTCACCATCTCCCAGTTTTTAGCCTGATGCCACAATTGGGATTCTGAATGGGATCCACCTGGAATTAACTGGGTTAGCCTTTCTACCTAAATCTGGGGATTACAGCATAGTTATACTGGCACCTATTTTAGCTTCCTCTTTAGCTTCTAGTATTGATGGATTAATTCATTGACTGATGAATTTATAAATTGCTTTAGTCAACCAACTCTGACTAGCATATAAACCTACAGCGGTCACTAGTGCAACGACAACAATAAAACGCAGTCAAAAGTACAGTTCAACAGAAAAAAAACGAGCAAAGAATAAAAAATAATGTTTAATTCAGTTAATGTAATTAATGTAAATATGACAATTAGGCATAGTAAAAAAAATGTTAGGGTTGATAGCCGATAGATCTCTAGCTTGGAATATTTGTTTTATTTCAGTCATTTCATTTCAGTCATTTTATTAATCTTGTTTCTTGTTTGGCATTCAAGAGTTTGGGTATGTGGTTTATTTTTTTTTCTTTCCATGCTATCCATTGCCCAGACAAATATTGTTATTGCACAAATGACCCATGGGAAATTGTTTTATCTATTTACTGGAGGGTTTTCCTTCTGTAGTCAGAAACAAGGAGAGACAACACAATTCGAGAAGGTGGATAAACATGTTTGCTTGGCTTTTTCTTCCTATGAATAGTTTAATGTTTATTTTTTTGGGGGGCTCCGTCCAGTTTACAAAGAACTTTTGAAAGTTTTAATAGATCGGATCAGGATTTCCACACATTGCTAATTTCACTTTTCCTGTTGCTTGATAACCCATTATAGTTCTCAATGGTTTAATTGAACATCTGGTCTCTTCTGCAAGAATGAAGATGCTCTTAAGAGATGAAATGGAAATTTAAATCACTGGCTGGATAATAGATGGATTTTCTTCCTGCTGGAAATGAATGCTGTTTATTATTCCTTAGGACAATTTATCAAAAAAAATGAAGAAAAAATGATCAACATAGATACTACTTTCCATTGCTCTGATATGGTTCTTACTTATTACTAGCAATTTTATTGAGAATGCTTCTTAGAATGAGATACTTAATCATAATCATAACAGTAAAGTTGGAAGGGACCTTGGAGGTCATCTATTCCAACCCCCTGCTAAGGCAGGAAACCCTATACCATTTCAGACAAATGGCTGTCCAGTCTCTTCTTAAAAGCTTCCAGTGTTGGAGCATTCATAGCTTCTGGAGGCAGGTTGTTCCACTGATTAATTGTTCTAACTGTCAGGAAGTTTCTCCTTAGTTCTAGGTTGTTTCTCTCCTTGACTAGTTTCCACCCATTGTTTCTTGCCCTGCCTTCGGGTGCTTTGGAGAATAGCTTGACTCCCTCTTCTTTGTGGTAGCCCCTGAGATATTGGAACACTGCTATCATGTCACCCCTCACTCTTCTCTTCGTTAAACTACACATACCCAATTCCAGCAGCCGTCCCTTATATGTTTTAGCCTCCAGTCCTCTAATCATCTTTGTTGCTCTTCTCTGCACTCTTTCTAGAGTCTCAACATCTTTTTTACATCATGGTGACCAAAACTGGATGCAGTACTCCAAGTATGGCATTACCAAGGCATTGTAAAGTGATATTAATACTTCACGTGATCTTGATTCTATCCCTCTGTTAATGCAGCCTAGCACTGTGTTGGCTTTTTTGGCAGCTGCAGCACACGGATGGCTCATATTGAAGTGATTGTCCACTAGGACTCCGAGGTCCCTCTCACAGTTGCTACTATTGAGCAAGGTACCCCCTATACTATACCTAAACTCTCAACATCTTTTTTGTGATATGGTGACCAGGCAGCCTCTCAAATACTTGAATACTATCTATGTATCTATGTATATATGTATGTATCATATATACATATGTATATATGTATCTCTGTGTGTTTGTGTGTGTAAGGTTAAAGCTCTCCGGTTTGAAAGTTGACTCTATGCAGTCAAAAGCAAATTCTTTTGAAGAGAGTTGAGCTCCCAGATGTCCAGTTATCACAAAGCACACGAAATTATAGTTGGTGTGCAGTGATATGTGAGAATGACCTTGGGAGACTGGAGGAAGCATTTTAGGCTAGACCAGTGGTGTGTAAAAGCCGGACACAGAGATGCCAGAAACAGTTTTTCTCATTGCAGAATATGCATTCAACCTTCCTTCAGTATAGGTGGCCCTTGAATTACACCACAGTTGAACCCCAAATTTATGTCGCTAAATGAGGTGGCTGTTAAGTGAATTTTGCCCCATTTTACACCCTTTCTCACCATGGCCATTAAGTGAATCACCACAGTCGTTAACCTAGTACACGGTTGTTACATAAACCTGGCTTCCCCACTGACTTTGCTTCTTGGAAGGTCGCAAAAGGGATCACCTGACCCCAGCGACATTGCAACCGTCGTAAATAGGAGTAATTTGCCAAGTGTCCGAATTTTGATCATGTGACACACACCCCGGGGATGCTGCAATGGTCATTAAGTGTGAAAAACAGTCATAAGTCTCTCTTTTTTCAATAACTTTGAACGGTCCCTAAACTGTTGTGAGGTGAGGACTACCTATACTGGAAACATATTTCTAAGATGAGCCCCGGATTTAAAGCACCTTCTTCCACAATCCAAGTTCTGTTTTCTTCAGCCACCAATTTGCACCTGGCTTTGGTTGATGGGCCTCCAGATTTCCTGACACAATGCAGCCCACCTGGCAAAAATGGAAGGCTGGGGTGAAATACGGCTACGACAGACCATGGTTTGCAAGGCCGGCAAACGCCATGCCATTACAGAACAGGAAGGCTAAGTTTTATAGCCGCCCCATTTAACAGCTCCTGCGCCGTGATTTAGCACTGTCCTGATTGGTAGCCAGGAAAGATCCCACTCGATGCCACAAACCGTTACGCAGGGATGAGGTTGGGAATGCCAAATAGGGACATTGTTAAGCTTCTCTCGTATATAATGAGAGGGAATGGAATCCGATGTCTACTGGGAGGTCTTCCGAGTCTAGACTTCCAAAACAAGTTCTGAGTTACTCATTCCACGCACGTACATGTAACCTACATGCCTGGCCCAGTGCAAAATAATATAAAAATTACTTCCGCCTGCTTTATTTTTCAGAAAAGAAATGTATAAGCTGATAAAATGTGGCTTACTGAGGAATGATGATCACAGTTATCTCTTCCCTTCCTCATCCCTTACAATCACCTCCTCCCCTTCCCTTCCCTTCCCTTCCCTTCTCTCGTCTTTCTCTCCTTCCTTCCTTCCTTTCCTTCCTTCCTTCCTTCCTTCCTTCCTTCCTTCCTTCCTTCCTTCCTTCTTTCCTTCCTTCCTTCCTTCCTTCCCTTCTTTCCTTCCTTCCTTCCTTCCTTCCTTCCTTCCTTCCTTCCTTCCTTCCATCCTTCCTTCCTTCCTTTCTTTCTTCCCATTCTCTCTCTCTCCTCCCTCCCTCCCTTTCTTCCTGATTTCCTCCCTCCCTCCCTCCCCATTCTCTCTCCTTCCTCCCTCCCTTCCTCCCTCCCTCCCTCCCTCCCTTCCTTCCGTTCTCCTTTCCTTCTCTTTCCCTTTCCTTTTCTCTTCCCTTTCCCTTTCCTCTCTTCCTCTCCCCTCCTTTCCTCCTCCCTCCCCTCCCTTCATCTTCTCCCTTCCCTCCGCAATCTAGAGCCATCCAAAGTAATAAGAAGTGCCCTGCTATCTAATCAGTAATGCTGCTCCCCATCAGTCACTTGGAGAGCATTAATTACCGATCTGCTGGTATTTAAGATTGTCAGGGGTGGTATCCCCAGCACAGTGGACAATTACATTTGAATTCAAAGAATACACACCTACTTTAGTCTCTTGAATCCTGATTGATCAATTACCCATTCTACGCCTGAGATTAAATGTTTGTCTCTCCAGAAGACCCTGTTTGGGCAAGGAGAGAATACAAAATGACATGAAAGCGGGGACAGGACCATTGATGTTAAAGACGGATGGAGAAAGCTCGAACTGCATTCTCCAAAATGAAAAAGGTCTTCTGCAGTCACGACATAAGCCTAAGATTGAAAATCAGGCTTGTCAGATGTGATATTTCTTTTTCCTATCCTGCTCTGTGGAGTAAGAGAGCTGGTCTCTGACTGAAGGCCACCTGAAGAGACTAGAAGCATTTGAAATGGGGATTTACAGGCGGTTGTTATGTACAAGCTGGGTTGACAAGATCAGAAATGAGGAGGTGATAAGCCGCCAGGGAAAGCCAAGGGAAATCATCAAAACAATTTAAAAACAAAAGACTATTTCAGACATGCGAGGCAACACCCAGAAAAATACGGCATACTCCATTTAATCTTCCAGGGGAAGATTGAAGGCAAACGAGGTCCAGGCAGAAGAAGAACATCATGGCTTCAAAATCTAAGGGACCGGTTTGGACAAAACTCAGCAGCACTTTTTTGCGTGGCTGCTGATAAAAATAGAATCGCCAACATGATTGCCAACGTCCGAGAACGGATATAGCACAAGAAGAAGAAGAATGCAAAAGGCTGTTGTTCCATTGTTTTTTTTAAAAAAAATTGTAAACAGAGAAGTTCGAAGAAGAGAACTCTCTTCTGAATGAAAGTGGCAAAATATCTCCCTTTTCTTCTGTCAAGTGCAAAAAATCAGCAGCCAAGGAGGTTCCGACAGATACAGCTTTAATGCATGCTATCACTTTCTACAACAACCCAAAGGTGCTTTTTTTTCAAGAGGCAACTGGACTTCCTTTGCTTTTCCTTGAAGACGTTTGGCTTCTCATCCAAGAAGCGTCTTCAGTTCTGACACCATGACCTGGATGACTGAGAATCATTATAGACATCTTTCTACAAGAACCTGAACGAATAACAGTCAAAACAAATTGATGGTAGATAAGGCTCAACGGAATTCAAGGTGGGCTGGCCTTAGATCTTTTGTGGGCATGAAGGGATGCAAGAATGATGACGTACTTGATCCCTCCCTCAGGTTCAGCTTGATCAGATGCTAGATGTTCTCTGTTGCTACCTACAATGAGTAGAACAAGGATAATTCTAGCCCAATAACTTTCACACCATTATTCTCTCCTCAAAACTCTTGGGATGGAGATTCCCAAGTTTTGGGTGGGGAAAATGTGGGCGGAAGCACAAGACTAACTTAAAAAGGTAAAGGTAAAGGTTCCCCCACACATGCGTGCTAGTCGTTTCCGACTCTAGGGGCCGGTGCTCATCTCCATTTCCAAGCCGAAGAGCCAGCGCTTGTCCGAGGACGTCTCCGTGGTCATGTGGCTGGCATGACTAGACGCCAAAGGTGCACGGAACGCTGTTACCTTCCCACCGGAGCGGTCCCTATTTTCTACTTGCATTTTGACGTGCTTTCGAACTGCTAGGTTGGCAGAAGCTGGGACGAGTAACAGGCGCTCACTCTGTCACGCGGCACTCGGGATTCGACCTGCCAAACTGCTGACCTTCTGATCGACAAGCTCAGCGTCCTAACCCACTGAGCCACCGTGTCCCTTTATGACTAACTTAGCTAAAGTCTTTTATTGCTGTTCTAGCTGCATTGTCAATAGAAAAGGATGTAGTGATACGCTGTCAGGTGGAGAAAAGGATTTAATATTTTACATATATATTTATGTTTGCAATTGTAAACTGCCCGGAATGACTTTTCAAAGTGAGAGGGGTAGCACATAGAGTAAATGAAACAAACAAGCAAACTTCTCCTTTACTGAAATTTCTACTTCCCTTCCCTTGCCCTGTTTCAAACTTGAATTGTTTTTCAGAATGATCAGAACGAGGTACTCCGAAATGTGTTTTGGTGTTTGATGCTGGTTCAAAATAGTTTAGGGTTGTCAAAAACCTCTTTTATTACAGCTTTCCTGAATGATAGAGCCTTAAGTCTCAGCCAACACCTTATCATTGGCATACAAAGAATAGCCATAGCGATAGCATTTAAACTTATATACCGCTTCAAAGGGCTTCACACACCCCTCTAAGCGGTTTACAAAGTCAGCATATTGCTCCCCACCAAAATCTGGCTCCTCATTTTACCAACCTCAGAAGGATGGAAGGCTGAGTCAACTTTGAGCCGGTCAAGATCGAACTGTTGGCAGTGGGCAGAATTACTGAAATACTGCATTCTAATCCCTGCCAACAAAGAAGGAAGGAAGCAAGGTAGCCAGGAAGCAAGGAAGGGATCTGGCTCCTTATTTTACTGACCTTGGAAGGATGGAAGGCTGAGTCAATCTTGAGGATCGTCAGGATCAAACTCCAGGCTGTGGGTAGAGTTAGACCACAATACGGCGTTCTAACCTCTGCTCTGGATGTCAGACTTGAGTGTCCAGTGTCCTTCCTGGCCTTCTTCTTGATTATTGGGAACCTATGGAGATCTCATTTGGGTGGCAGTTGGGTGCCGACCAGCCATCTGTTCTGCCTGAGCTTCGACAGGCAGAAGTCTGTACAAGACTTCCTCCTTTTCCCCAAACATGTGGGACATTTCCTTCTTGACACTGGCAGAGGAAAGGCAGAAGACAGCCGAATGCTAGCCAAACCCAGTGGAGAACCATCTGTATCTGTCTCTGCAAATCTTTCCACCAGTTTTCAGTTGCTAACACATCACAAGTCTGCTGTGACTTTACGGATGGAAACCGTAGATCAGGGGTGTCAAACTCAATTTCATTGAGGGCCGCATCAGCATTGCGGTTGCCCTCAGGGGACCGGGTGGGTATGGCCTGGGTGGGCATGGCCTACTGGGTGGACGTGGCTAGAGTGCGTATGGCCTACTGGGTGGGCGTGGCCAGCTCTACATCGTTGGCATCAAGGGTGCCTATGGGGGCCTGGGCAGGAGTGGGACAGATCTGAGGGTCTCTGGCAGAAGGAGGGTCTCTGGACCAGGGCCAAGGCAGTGGGGGCCGTTCCCTCACTGTTTCCAGGATGGCTTCGCGGGCCCACATGAAACCACTTTGTGGGCTGGATCCAGCCCCTGGGCCTTGTGTTTGACATGTCTGCCGTAGATAGAAACGCTGCCACTTGTAAATATTCCTAATCCTTGGTGTGGAAGAGGCAGAGTTGATGCTCAGCAAAGAGAAATGAGTGTTGGATTTTGGAGTTGGCAGTAAGAGTGGGTCAAATCTGAAAATCCACCTTAAAGCTAACTCTTCATTAGGACCAAGCCAAGTCTGATAAAATAACAAGGGAAATTTTCACTAAATTTTCCAGCAATTCCCCTAATAACTGTCAGAAAATCAGGCACGACTGGCATTAACAGCCACCTTGCTTAGCCACGGAACCACCTGGTCCCAACTGCAGTTGTAAGTCAAGGACTACCATCCTACATTAATATGCTGAAGCTTTGTCAGTACAGAGCAATGTTCTGCAGAACATGTTGGGGGACTGTCTAATTTGAAAGGAGACTTGGGATCAAATTATGGGATTGTGTGTTTTGGGGAACATTAATAAGAAGATTTGATTAGCTTACAGGCCAAATCAGAATAGAGCTGGAAGGGACCTTGGAGGTCTTCTAGTCCAGCCCCCTGCTCAAGATTCTCTCCTTGATTGGTTATAATAGAATAGAGCTGGAATGGACCTTGGAGGCCTTCTAGTCCAGCCCCCCGCTTAAGCAGGAGAACCTACACCATCTCAGACAGGTGATTGTCTAATCTCTTCTTAATGATCTCCAGTGATGGGGCACCCACAATTTCTGAAGACCAGCTGTTCCACTGGTTGATTGTCCTCACTGTCAGGAGGTTTCTCCTTAAATCCAGGTTGCTTCTCTCCTTGATCTGTTTCCATTGTTTCTTGTCCTGCTTTGGAAAATAAATTGACCCCCTCCTCTTGGTGGCAGCCCCTCAAATATTGGAGTACTGCTATCATGTCCGTCCCCCCCCCAGTCCTTCTTTTCTCTAGACTGGCCATTCCCAAGTCCTGCAACCGTTCTTCGTATGTTTTAGTCTCCAGGCCTTTAATCATCTCAGTTGCTCTTCTGACAATTAAGTGACAATTAAGTGTGCTGTGGAAGAAGCCTAACAAAGAGCTGGTGGTGGGCCTCACCCTTCCATCAGATCACCCAAGTCATCTTCTTTGCATAAGCTGTCTTTGAATTATAATGGAAGGTTGTATGCTCATATTCAACCATGGGTCTCACCTCTGAGTGTAATTTATATGAGTTGTGTTGCTGTGGAGCACTGTCATTTCTCTGCTCTAAACACATTAGAATTTAATTAGCACTGGCACCAGGAGTGCCAACTTTGAGCAGAAGAAACACTAAATTGCTTCATTTCTGCCACTGGGAGAAAAAAAAACTGGGGAAAAATCAATGTGCAAACTCGATTTTCATTTCATTAGACTCCTAAATGGATTTACAGGAGTCTATTTAGGATTAAAAAGCAGCTCAACTCTTTAAACATTAAAATACAGCCAAAGGTGAATAATTTACCCAGGGATGAGATTAACTGTGTCATGTTGTGATTAGAAGGGCCATTTCCCACTTGGAAAGTTCATCATTTGCCAGGGAAAGTCAGCGAGACTTGCTACAGCTCAACCTAAGATCCCATCAGGAGAGCTTTGTTGAAGCTCAGAAAAGCTATCAAACATGCCAAGATGTTGTTGCTTTGGAAAGCAAAGATTTTTCAGAGATATTGACTTGGCAAGCAGGTTCAGGAGCCAAAACCATCCTGCAGAGAACATGTGGGTCACTTCCATCCAAAGGTCCTCCAGAAGAAATCAACTAACCAGCCTCTGATTGCTTTCTATGACTCTTCAATTGACTGTTTTCATCATGCTAAGTTTGGCTTCCCATTGCCAGACAAAACAACCAGTATAATCTGAATTTCTAAGAATAAGCGAGCGTAGATGGTACCTATCTGAACTGGTCTTTCCAAGATGTTCTCCGTTACTTCCAACCCCACAGTTCTTCCTACTTTAATCAGTTGAACTTTATTTCATCCAGTTCTGGTTGCCACAATACAAAGAAGATGTTGAGAGCCTCGAAAAAATGCAGAGTAGAGCCACAAAGATGATGGGGAGTTTGCAGGCTAAACCGTATGATGAACAACTGAGGGAACTAGATATGTCTAGTCTAACAAATGAGGGACGCGGTGGCTCAGTGGGTTAGGACACTGAGCTTGTCGATCAGATGGTTGGCAGTTTGGCGGGTCGAATCCCGAGTGCCGCGTAGCAGAGTGAGCGCCTGTTACTCGTCCCAGCTTCTGCCAACCTAGCAGTTTGAAAGCATGTAAAAAGGCAAGTAGAAAAATAGGGACCACTCCGGTGGGAAGGTAACAGCGTTCCGTGCGCCTTTGGTGTCTAGTCATGCCGGCCACATGACCACGGAGACATCCTCGGACAAGCGCTGGCTCTTCGGCTTTGAAACGGAGATGAGCACCAGCCCCTAGAGTCGGAAACGACTAGCACGCATGTGCGGCGGAACCTTTACCTTTTACTCTAACAAAATGAAGAACAAGGGGTGACCTGACAGCAGTCTTCCAATATCTGAGGGGCTTCCACAGGGAAGAGGGAGTCAACCTGTTGTCCAAAGCACCTGAGGGCAGGACAAGAAGTAGCGAATGGAAGCTAGGGGAGATCCAGCCTAGAAATAAGGAGAAATTTCCTGATAGTGAAAACAATTAATCAACGGAATGGCATGACTGCAGAAGTTGTGGGTGCTCCATCACTGGAGATTTTCAAGAAGAATCTGGGCAGCCGCTTGTTCAGAATGGTATTGTGAGGACCCACCCTAGCTGGCTCCTCAGGAAAGTAAGACTCTTGAATCCATGTAGTTGAATCAAAAGAACTTTTACTGAGAAAGTGGTGGCAGGAAAGTCAGGCGGAATCTGAAGATCCCATACAAAGCACAAAGCTGTTCTTTCATTTACCCCAAGTCCTAACCCCCACCCCCCACCCCAACCACTCCACCAGCAGCCAATATGATGCTGTAAAGATGTTTTGAGAATGCTGAGGTGCTGGTCAGATAACATCACTCTCAAGGCACGATGGCCTTGAAACCAGGCTGGGACCGGCTGGGAGGGAGTCTGGTTTGTCTCCGAAGACAGTCCCCCTCCGTAATCCCAGGCAGTTCCAGCAAAGTGAAAGCACCCCAAATTTGCCAATGTTCCCCCCTCCCTTCCAACAGAATGGCAGGACACGAAGGTGGACCTGACAGGTAGAGGGTCTCCAGCTTAAGCATGGGGTTGGACTAGAAGACCTCCAAGGTCCCTTCCAACCCTATTCCAACCCTATTCCTATTCAATAAGAACATGTTCTATGTTCTTACTGAAGGATTAAACCACTAGCTTTTTATGTTTCAGTTGCGTCACTGTGGAATATGGTTGCCTTCATTTAGCTGATGCTGAATGTAATTTTTCTCCCCCTTCTTCCGTGTAAGCTAATAGCTCTCTAGAGACAGAAAAAATTTCTCCGGAATTAAATGTATTTCAAACAAGCAAAATGCACACCAACGGCTTCTTCTTGCATTGGGAAACAGTGTCTCCCTACTTCCACACTTTCCTTATTCTTTTTTTGCTTCTCTTTCTGTTGCAATTTATTTTTCAAAGATTTACAATGACAGAACAAAGGCAGAAGAAAATAGGCACAAAGGAGGCGAAAAACGTACAAGCTCTAACCTCTCCCTCTTAATAAATATATCATCACACGTACAAAAACTTGCAACGGGCGGAGGCCGGCGACTGTTTAGAAGCGTCAGCTGAAAAGCCTGGCGGGTTCATTGTTTAACCAATTTTGTTTATTCCCCTTTCATTCTGGAAAGTAAAAGAGATTTGAATAGAAGCTGCTGGAATCAATATTATTTCATTACGCCTTGTTTATATGTATGCCCCACTTTTCTGCAGTTCGGGAACCCGAGAGGGCTCTTAGGACGTGCAGTCAAATCAGATCAGGAAAAAATGGGGTCACTTTGCAAACTCAGGAACAAGTCAACATGGGTAGAATGTTCCCAGGATAAGTCTGGATAAAAATGAGGCAAGACTCTAAAAGGTGCTGAGGCTCTAGAAAGAATACAGGGAAGAGCAACAAAGATGATGAAGAGTATGGGAGGCTGAATCCTATGATGGATAAGATGATAAGGCAAGGCAAGGCAAGGCAAGGCAAGGCAGGACAGGACAGGACAGGACAGGACAGGACAGGACAGGACAGGATAGGATAGGATAGGATAGGATAGGATAGGATAACAGAGTTGGAAGGGACCTTGGAGGTCTTCCAGTCCAGCCCCCTGCTCATGCAGGAGACCCTATACCATTTCACATAAGTGACTGTCTAGTCTCTTCTTAAAATATTCTTAATAAGATTCTTCTTGATGATAGGATAGGATGGGATGGGATGGGATGGGATGGGATGGGATGGGATGGGATGGGATGGGATGGGATAGGATAGGATAGGATAGGATAGGATAGGATAGGATAGGATAGGATAGGATAGGATAGGGAAAATATGGAATGGAATAGAATAGAATTCTGAAAGAATAGAACAGAACAGAAAATAGAATAGAATAGAATAGAATAGAATAGAATAGAATAGAATAGAATAGAATAGAATAGAATAGAATAGAATAGAATAGAATAGAATAGAATAGAATAGAATAGAATAGAATAGAATAGAATAGAATAGAATAGAATTAAGGGATAGGATAGGATAGGATAGGATAGGATAGGATGGGATGGGATGGGATGTGATGTGATGGGATGGGATGGGATGGGATGGGATGGGATGGGATGGGATAGGATAGGATAGGATAGGATAGGATAGGATAGGATAGGATAGGATAGGATAGGATAGGATGGGACGGGACAGGATAGGCTAAGATATAATGTGATTCTATGATTTCAAATGGAGGAAATGAATGTATAAGTCCTGGATTCAAACTCTCCAGGGGTGTTGAAATCTAACAATGCCTGGCAAAATTCCTGCTCAAGTCAACTACCTTTTTAGAAGTCTGGCTGGATTGCTGGCTGAAAAAAATGCAGCTATCTGAAGCCAAAGAGGGAATCAATAGGCTAATCCAGATCAACAGAGTAGTCCAACAGTCTAGTAAGCAAACTTAGAGTTGGATTTCATTGTCCTATCATTGAGTTGGACTGATCTCTATGACTGTGGAAATAACATGATCTTAGTTTGTTTCCTCAAGAAAAGAAACAGACATTTTCTCCAGCTATCTCCTTAACAAAGGTCATTAAGTTATTTTACTCATCGGCTTTTCCCCTCTATGAATGCATTATAGGTGACTCCTGTTTTGTTTTATTATTATTATTATTATTATTATTATTATTATTATTATTATTATTATTATTATTATTATTATTATTATTATTGATTTTCTTCCTTTCCTTTGTTTGTTCACAGAATAGGATTGGGGAATCACAAAGTTGTCAAATCTTGTCTCATCAGAATGAGGCAATATCCAAAGGAAACATAAATAGAATTGTGGGGAGAGGAAGAAGAAAAGATGGAGGGGGGGGAAAATATATATATATATATATATATATATATATATACATATATATATATATATATATATATATATATATATATATATATATATATATATATATATATATATATATATATATATATATATATATATATATATATATATTAAATTTTTATACCGCCCTTCTCCCGAAGGACTCAGGGCAGTGTACAGGGCAATAAATATTAAAAAACAAA
>NW_028148258.1:27500-30188 GCF_947247035.1 Vipera ursinii | reverse complement strand
GGCATCACATCACCCCGGGGACGCTGCAACCGTCGTAAGTACATGCCAGTTGCCAAGCCTCTGAATTCCGATCACGTGACCCCAGGGGATGCTGCAGCGGTCGTAAGTGTGAAAAACAGCTTTGAACGGGTAAAAGGGGTTCGTATAAACTCAGGACTCATAAATATGAGCCACCTGCCAAGGGTCCATATTTTGATTCTAAGGCTGGAAGGGACCTCGGAGGTCTTCTAGTCCAGCCCGCTGCTCAAGCAGGTGACTGTATACAATTCCAATCAAATGGCCCTGCAGACCCAGAACTTCTGAAGGCAACTTCTGTTCCACTGGTTATTTGTCCTCGCTGTTGGGAAGTTTCTCCTTAATTCCGTGTAGCTTCTCTCCTTGATGAGTTTCCATCTGTTGCTTCTCGTCCTGCTTTCAGGCGCTTTGGAGAAGAGCTTGACTGCCTCTTCTTTGGGGCAGCCCCTGAGAGGTTGGAAGGCTGCTATCCTGTCCCCCCCTCGTCCTTCTCTTCATTAAACCAGACATTCCCAATTCTAGCAACCCTTTCTTATATGCTTGAGCCTCCAGTCCCTTAATCGTTTTTGTTGCTCTTCTCTGCACTCTTTCCAGAGTCTCAGCATCTTTTTTACATCGTGGTGACCAAAACTGGATGCCGTATTTCAGGTGTGGCCTTACCAAGGCCTTGTAAAGTGGTATTAAGACTTCACGTGATCTTGATTCTATCCCTCCGTTAATGCAACCTGGGGTTGCGTTGGCTTTTTTGGCAGCTGCCACACACGCCTGGCTCACATCTAAGTGATGGTCCACCTGGACTCCGAGATCCCTCTCATAACATACCATCTATATTGCACCTGTGCGTTCGGTTTTTCCTACCTAAATGGAGGACCTGGGGGCGGTTGGTCAGGTAGCTGCAAATGCATCACCACATTACAAAAAAAAAAATTGCTGAGACTTTGGGAAAAGTTGCAGAGAAGAGCAACTAAGATGATCCAAGGCCTGGAGAATAAAACATATGAAGAACGGCTGCAGGACTTGGGTTTGGCCAGTCCAGGGAAAATAAGGACGAGGTGGAGGGACACGATAGCAGTTATTCCAGTATCTGAGGGGCTGCCCCAAAGAAGAGGGAGTCAAGCTCTTCTCCAAAGCGCCCAAAGGCAGGACGAGAAGCAACAGAGGGAAACTCATCAAGGAGAGAAGCAACAGGGAACTTAAGGAGAAACTTCCCGACAGCGAGGACAATCAACCAGTGGCACTGAAGTTGCCTCGAGAAGTTGGGGAGGCTCCATCACTGACGCCTTTTCGAGAAGAGACTGGACAGCCACCTTTTCTGGAATGATAGAGGGTCTCCTGCCCGAGCAGGGGGTTGGACTAGATGACCTCCAAGGTCCCTTCCCCTTTTATTCGGATTGCATAGCTCGCCTCCAGACGTTGTGGGGTGCTCCATCCCTGGAGGCTTTCAAGAAGAGACTGGACAACCATTTGTCTGAAATGGTGTATAGGGTCCCCTGCCCGAGCAGGGGGTTGGACTAGAGGACCTCCAAGGTCCCTTCCAGCTCTATTTTGAATCGAATCGAATGGCAAAAAGCTTCCTCCTCACTGTCCACTTCTCTAGATGTTGGGTGTGTGTGTGTGTGCATGTGCGTGTGTGTGTGTTTCCTTCCTAATCCAAGTTGCTCACAAGAAGACTTCCCCGCAAGAAACATGTTGTTGTTGTTAGCTGCGAAGTCGTGTCCGACCCATCGCGACCCTATGGACAACATTCCTCCAGGCCTTCCTGTCCTCCACCATCTTCTGGAGTCCATTTAAGCTCAGGCCTCCTGCTTCAGTGACTCCATCCAGCCACCTCCTTCTCTGTCGTCCCTTTCTTCTATTGCCCTCGATCTTTCCCAGCATGAGGCTCTTCTCCCGTGAGTCCTTCCTTCTCATTAGGTGGCCAAAGTATTTGAGTTTGAGCTTCAGGATCTGGCCTTCTAAAGAGCAGTCGGGGTTGATCTCCTCTAGGACCGACCGGTTTGATCACCTCGCAGTCCAAGGGACTCGCAGGAGTCTTCTCCAGCACCAGAGTTCAAAGGCCTCAATTCTTTGGCGCTTGGCCTTTCTTAGGGTCCAACTTTCACTGCCATACATTGCAACTGGGAAGACCACAGCCTTGACTATACGCACTTTTGTTGGCAGGGTGATGTCTCTGCTTTTTAGTGTGCTGTCTAGAAGAAGACTTCCCCGCAAGAAACATAGGCGGGCGTAACGCAACTCTTCAGCCGAAAACAACTTTGGGAGATGATTCACAGCGACTCACCTCCGTGGTTTCAGCTGTGGACAGGTGTGCACACTTGAAGCACAGCAATCATTTTCCTTTCAGATCAACACCCACGCTTCACGCTGACAGCCCTGGGGGAGAAAGATTCACAAGCTATTATTCCCTTTCGGGACAAAGTTACACAAAGTGCAGAAACGAGCCTTGAAAAGTAAGTAGTTCAGTGGAAAGGAATCAAAGCCCAGAGAGAAGAAAAGGGCGGGGGGGGGGGAGAAAAAGAAAAAAGAAAGAAAAAGGAATTAAACTTGCTTTTTTTTAAAAAAAAAGGGAGAAAAAAAATTAATCTGCTTTCGAACAAACGGAGGTAAAAGTAAAAACGAACAGGAAACAGAACATCATGCCAGCAGACATGAAAAGGCGGAATTTTAAAGACT
>NW_028148258.1:2500-20000 GCF_947247035.1 Vipera ursinii | reverse complement strand
CTCCATTCTAGACTTTTCTTCATAGGAAGGAGAAAATCAAAGTCTGTCATTACAGCTAAAGGACTGTTTGACGTAATGTTTAAATATTGGGCACACCACAGCATAACACAAACACACAAATCCCGGGTAGTCCTTGACTTACAATAGTTTGTTTACTGACCGTTCAAAGTTACGACAGTGGGGGGAAAAAGTGACTTAGGACGGTTTTTCACACCTACAAACCGTTGCAGCATCCCCGCGGTCAGGTGATCGAAATTCAGATGTTTGGACACAGATTCGTATTTATGACGGTCGCAGTGTGCCCCCGGGGGTTCCGTAACCCCCTTTTGTGAACCTCTGACAAGCAAAGTCAACGGGGGGAGCCAGATTCATTTAACAACCATCTTGCTAAGTTAACAACTGCACCGACTCATTTCACGACCGTGCCAAGGAAGGCCGCAAAATCAGGCAAAAGTCATTTAAGAAACATCTGGCTTAGCAACCTAAATTGCTAAATTGTGCGCCAGTTGCGGCCCTATCTAGACCGGGATGCCTTGCGTACGGTCACTCACGCGCTCGTGACCTCTCGTCTAGACTACTGTAATGTTCTCTACCTGGGGCTGCCCTTGAAGTCCACTCGAAGGCTCCAGCTGGTACAGAATGCGGCCGCGAGAGTTGTCTTGGGAGTCTCCCGGTACTCCCATGTTACACCTTTGCTCCGCGAGCTGCATTGGCTACCAGTTATCTTCCGGGTGAGATTCAAGGTACTGGTAATGGTGTTCAAGGCCCTACATGGCAGGGGTCCGGAGTACCTCGGGGATCACCTGCTGCCGGCGTCAACTTCCCTCCGCCCTGTGCGTTCCCACAGAGAGGGCCTCCTCAGGGTGCCACCGGTCAGAGAATGTCATCTGGTGGCCCCCAGGGGGAGGGCCTTCTCTGTGGGTGCCCCGGAGCTATGGAATCGGTTGCCGGTTGAGCTCCGGGTGGCGCCCGGCCTTCGCTCCTTCCGACGCGATCTGAAGACCTATCTTTTGAACAAGCCGGCCTGGCCTGATGGGGATGGGTTGGGGTTTTTATTGTGGATTTTTATATTATTCTATTGTTTTAGCTCGGGCTCCTATTTAATTCTTTTTTAAATTTTTGTACTCTGTATTTTTATATGTGCCCTGTTCACCGCCCTGAGTCCTTCGGGAGAAGGGCGGTATACAAATATAATAAAATAAATAAATAAATAAAATAAATAAATTTGGGGATCAGTTGTGGTCGTAAGTCGAGGACTACCTGCGCATTCCTGTTGTCTTCCTACTCGCCACAACAATTCCCCCTTTGAGCTTCAGGTGGGATCTGAACCCTTAATTGAACTCTTCTATCAAACCAATCAGAACAGAGCCGAGGGGACCTTGGAGGTCTTCTAGTCCAGCCCCCTGCTGAGGCAGGAGACACTTTCATACAGAATAGCAGAGTTGGAAGGGAGGTCTTGGAGGTCTTCCAGTCCAACCCCCAGCTCAAGCAGGAGAACCCATGCCATTCCAGACCAATACACCCTTTCAGACAAACGGGGCTCCGATCTCAATCGATCATGGGAATAGAGCCGGAAGTGACCTTGGAGGTCTTCTAGTCCAACCCCCCCCCCCCGCCCCACTTGAGCTGTCACCTGTCATTTCAGACAGCCCCTTTTTAAACCTCTGCTGCTTCAGATCACGGATATTCCCGAGTACCCAGGGAAATTTCCCCGGATATGACCGGTCTTATGAATAGAGACCGTCCCCCTCCCCCCCCGCTTTTCCTCTGTCTCCTTAACGCTCTGCAAATCCAACTGCACGGAGGAGAGAGCTATTAGTAACCCAGGAACGCCTGCCTCCTGCCAGCGCGGTGGATGCCAGCAAAGTTATTTGCCCGCTGACGACTCCTCGCCAAACAATGAGCAAACAGCGTCCAGCACAGTCAGTAATTAATTTAATGAGCTAACAGGAGATTAAAAGAGACTTATCTCCTTGACGGAGGCAGTGAGGAATGAGTGGCCTTCCATAAAAGCTTTATTACGGTAGGCCACTCTCTGTTATCACTAAAGGCACTTTCCTCAGAGTTCGAAAGTAGGGCTGGGCCCAGCTCAGCTTTGCAGAAGCTCAGCCTGAGAGGCGAAGAATGTGTGTGTGTGTGTGTGTGTGAGAGAGAGAGAGAGAGAGAGAGAGAGAGAGAGAATGAGAGAAAGAGAGAGAGAGAGAAAGAGAATGAGAGAGAGAGAGAGAATGAGAGAATGAGAGAGAGAGAGAGAGAGAGAGAGAGAGAGAGAGAGAGAGAGAGAGAGAGAGAGAGAGAGAGAGTGTGTGCAGGTAGCTAACAGAATAACAGCGTGGGCAGGGACCTTGGAGGTCTTGTAGTCCAACCCTCTGCTGCTGAAGCATGAGACTCGATACCATTTCGGACAAAAATGGCTGTCCATTTTCTTCTTGAAAAGCTCCAGTGTTGGGGCTCCCACAACTTCTGGTGGCCAGCAGTTCCACTGGTTAATTGTTCTCACCGGCAGGAAGTTTCTCCTTAGCTCCAAGTTGCTTCTCTCCTTGATTAGTTTCCGTGGGCAATCGACCAGTGGAACAGGTTTGCCTCCAGAAATCGTGGGCGCTCCATCACTGGAGGTTTTTAAGAAGAGACTGGACAGTCACCTGTCTGAGATGGTATTGGTCCTCCTGCCTGAGCAGGGGGCTGGACTAGAAGACCTCCAAGGTCCCTTCCAGCTTCTATTCTATTCTATTCTATTCTATTCTATTCTATTCTATTCTATTCTATTCTATTCTACTCTACTCTACTCTATTCTATTCTATTCCATTCTATTCTATTCTATTCCATTCTATTCTATTCTATTCTATTCTATTCTATTCTATTCTATTCTATTCTATTCTATTCCATTCTATTCTATTCTATTCCATTCTATTCTATTTTATTCCATATTTTCTATTCTATTCTATTCTATTCTATTCTATTCTATTCTATTCTATTCTATTCTATTCTATTCTATTCTATTCTATTCTATTCTATTCTATTCTCTATTCTGTTCTGTTCTGTTCTGTTCTGTTCTGTTCTGTTCTAGTCTAGTCTAGTCTACTCTTCTCCTGCCATCAGGTGCTTTGGAGAAGAGGTGGACCCCCTCTTCTTTGGGGCAGCCCCTCAAATACTGGAAGATGCTATCATGTCTCCCCTAGTCTTCCTTTTCTCTAGACTGGCCATACCCAATTCCTGCAACCGTTGTTCATATGTTTCAGCCTTCAGTTCTTGACTTAACAACCGCAACTTAGACCAAAACTTCGATGGCTAAGCGAGAGAGTTGTTAAGTGAATTTTTCCCCATTCTACGGCCTAATCATAATCATAATAGTAAAGTTGGAAGGGACCTTGCAGGTCACCTAGTCCAACCCCCTGCTCAGGCAGGAAACCCTGTACCATTTCAGACGAATCTGCCACAGGCGTGAGGTGAATCACACCAGTTGTTCACGTAGCAATGTGGTCGTTACGTGAATCTGGCTTGCCTCACTGACTTGGCTGGTCAGAGGGTCTGGTTGATCCCAGTTGCCGGAATTCTGGAATTC
The DNA here is from genome assembly GCF_947247035.1 of Vipera ursinii. Taxonomy (NCBI): domain Eukaryota; kingdom Metazoa; phylum Chordata; class Lepidosauria; order Squamata; family Viperidae; genus Vipera; species Vipera ursinii. The sequence continues at coordinate 16,438 of NW_028148258.1, read as the reverse complement.
CCATACTTTTGTTATTGGTGATGTGAGGAAGTGTCTGCATTCATTTGTGTGAAGTAACACAGCGTGACGTCTCGGTGTGGGGAAAATTTGTGTTGCCTGTTTGTGTGTGTCTGGGAACAAAGCTCCAATCAGGATGGGTGCATAGGTACGGTGTCAGTATGTGCCCTGGGAAGCTCAGAATGAGCTTCGTACTCTCCACTCTGGGACATGAGGGAGGAGGAGGAGGAGGAGGAGGAGGAGGAGGAGGAAGAACAACTCTGGATCAGTCACCAGGAGATGGTAGTTCTAGTCCCGTCTTAGACATGAAAGCCAACTGTGTCATTTTGGGCCAAACACCAGGAGACGGTGAGTTCTAGTCCCGCCTTAGGCATGAAAGCTGTCTGGGTGACTTTTGGAGAATCACCAGGAGACGGTGAGTTCTAGTCTCAGCTTAGGCAAGAAAGCCAACTGGTTGAGTTTGGGCCAATCACCAGGAGATGGTGAGTTCTAGTCCCGCCTCAGACATGAAAGCCAACTGGTTGACTTTGGGCCAATCACCAGGAAACGGTGAGTTCTAGTCCTGCCTTAGGCATGCAAGGCGGCTGGGTGACTTTGATCCAATCACCAGGAGACGGTGAGTTCTAGTCCCGCCTCAGGCATGAAAGCCAACTGGTTGACTTTGGGCCAATCACCAGGAGACAGTGAGTTCTAGTCCCGCCTCAGGCATGCAAGGCGGCTGAGTGACTTTGGGCCAATCAGCAGGAAACAATGAGTTCTAGTCCCACCTTAGGCATAAAAGCCGGCCAGGTGACTTTGCACCAGTCCCTCCCTCTCGACCCACCTCCCTGGATTGTTGTTATGGGGAAAAGAGGAGATGGATATGATCGCCGTCTTGAGTTATAAATAATAACGGCCGGCTAGAAGAGACTGGACAACCATTTGTCAGAAATCCTATTGAGCAGGGGGTTGGACTAGATGACCTCCATGGTCCCTTCCAACTCGGTTGGGGTTACTATAACTAAATCAATTAATAAATATCGCATTCCATCCAGTCTCTGATCCTGGAAAGAGACAACCTGGGTTAAAGAATGGCATTCAGTGAAAGGGCCACCTCTGGGAACCGCAGAGAGGTTAAAAAAAAAAAAGAGGGTGGGTGCTTCCGTGGCACAGCCGTGGCCCTCCTCTCGACCCCCTATAGATGACCTCTAGGCCCCCTCGAATCCAGCTCAGCTGACAAGTCCCCACCTCTTCTCCCAAACCCTTTGCAGCTGAACACTTTGCCGTCCTCCCCACAACTCTGCAGCTCACGAGGCATGTATTTTGTGCCCTATTGTGATGGAAATTTCCATAATCATGTCCCTTTTCATCCCGAAGGCCTAACCTTCGCAAATTTTGCACTTCCTGGATTTTATTTTTATTTTTATTTTTATTATTTTTGTCTGCGCGGCTCAGCAATCAACAACAGCCACAGCCGCAAAGAATAGCGCGTGCGAAAGCTGCGGGGCCACGCATGAAAGCCCTGGCGGACAATGGGGCTGGAAGAGATCCAGGCGTATGACGTGCATAAAAGGGGGTAGAAATATACATATGAAAGAGCCGCTGGATTTTTTTTTTAAAAAAAAAGAAATAAAAACAAAAGATGCTCAACTGACTTGGAAGGAGGAGGAATTAAACTCAAAAGATGGGAAGGGGGGGAAGGAGAAGTTGCAATCCGTGGAGAAAGGACTTTCTCCCCCCCCCTTCCAGGTTCAAGAAATGGAGAAGGGGGCGTCCTTCAGCTGGGATGACTCAGTTTACGACCATTCATTAACAGGGATAGAATCAAGATCCCGTGAAGTGTTAATGCCACTTGATAAGGCCACACCTGGAAAACTGCATCCAGTTTTGGTCACCGCGATGTAAAAAAGATGTTGAGACTCTGGAAAAAGCGCAGAGAAGAGCAACAAAGGTGATCAGGGGACTGGAGGCTAAAACATATAAAGAACAGTTGCTGGAATCGGGTATGTCTCGTTTAATGGCGAGAAGGACGAGGGGGGACATGATAGCAGCCTTCCAATCTCTCAGGGCTGCCCCAAAGAAGTGGGAGTCAAGCTATTCTCCAAAGCCCCCGAAGGCAGGACAATAAGTGACAGGTAGAAACTAATCCAAGAGAGAAGCAACCTGGAACTAAGGAGAAACTTCCTGACAGTTGGAACAATTAACCAGTGGAACAACCTGCCTCCAGAAGCCGTGAATTCTCCAACACTGGAAGTTTTTAAAAAGAGACTGGACAACCGTTTGTCTGAAATGGTATAGGGTTTCCTGCCTGGCCAGGGGGTTGGACTAGATGACCTCCAAGGCCCCTTCCAACTTTACTATTGATATAGGGCAGTGATGGTGAACCTTTTAGAGACTGAGTGCCCGAGTACCCACCACCCCCAGGGTTCAGCAACTGGCATGTACGTACGACGCTTGCGGAGTCCCAGAGGGGTCACCTGATCCCTTTTTGCAAGCTTCTGACAAGCCAAGTCAATACTGGAAGCCAGATTCACTTAACCACTGTGTGACTAGCTTAACAGCTCCCAGTGATTCACTTAACAACTCTGTCAAGGAAGGGCGTAAAGTGGGGCCAAACGCGCTTCACAAATGGTCTCGCTTAGCAACGGAAATTTTGGACTCGGTTGCAGTCTTAAGTCAAGAACCACCAGTATTTAATTCCGGAGTGATTTCATTGATCAGGGGTGGGGGGGGTGTCAATTTGAACTCGGGACCAGCAAGACGGGCAACTCAGAAACTTCTCCCGCTCTCTTTGACCTCCAAGCAAAGTCTTTCGCTCTGCCTGTTTGCATTTTTAATTTCTGGCGTGCGTCCGCTTCTCTCCCCCCGCGTCCTTAATCTCGGAATCGCTTTGCACAAAAGCCCGAAGCATCCCAGAAGGATTGAATTAAAATCCAAGGCTGCACCTCTGCTCCTGAGATCGCATTTCGGCTTTGGATCGCGGGGGGGGGGGCTCCTCGTTATTTTGCAGACGGGCAGGTCAGGGAAGAGGAAAAACAAGCTTATCTTGCAAGCCCAAACCATCTCGTATCTGTATTTCGAACTGGAAGCGCAATCCACTGCATTTTAAATTTAAAATCTGTATTTATGGTCTGAACGTTTTATAATGTTTCAATCGATGTCCTTAAGGCGCCTAGAGTCACCTTTGAAGGGTGGGTGACATGCACATTTGAGATAGATAGATAGATAGATAGATAGATAGATAGATAGATAGATAGATAGATAGATAGGTAGGTAGGTAGGTAGGTAGATAGATAGATAGATAGATAGATAGATAGATAGATAGATAGATAGATAGATAGATAGATAGATAGATAGATAGACAGACAGACAGACAGACAGACAGACAGACAGACAGACAGACAGACAGACAGACAGAGAGATATTAATATTAATATTAAGTCCTGTCTAATGTCAGGACCCACCCCAAACCATGTCTTAGGAAGACAAAACTCTTGGAGCCAAACCTTAGTCCAAAAGGAATCTTTACTATGACATGCTTGGTTGTAGGAATACAAGACAGGACTTAATATTGTTCTACAACTAAAACCTTATAAAGAGTTCCCGGTTCAACACCCCCCCTTAACCCCATTTGGTCAGTCCCCCATCATTTACCTCGTATCATCCCTCTCATGAGAAAAAGGAACTTAGGACCTAGATAGATAGATAGATAGATAGATAGATAGATAGATAGATAGATAGATAGATAGATAGATAGATGGACGGACAGAGATAGATAGATAGATAGATAGATAGATAGATAGATAGATAGATAGATAGATAGATAGATAGACGGACAGACGGACGGACGGACGGACAGACGGACAGACAGACAGACGGACGGACGGACGGACGGACGGACAGAGATAGATAGATAGATAGATAGATAGATAGATAGATAGATAGAAATGATAGATGGTTGGATGGACGGATAGATGACAGAGAAAGAGAGATTAGAGAGAGATAAATAGGATGCAGATAGAGACAGAGATAGATGTTTGATACATAGATACATAGGTGATTGAGAGAGAGAGAGAGAGAGAGAGAGAGAGAGAGAGATGAGAGATGGATGCTGGCTGGCTGGCTGGCTGGCTGGCTGGCTGATAAATGGATGGTTGGAAGGATGGGTAGATGACAGAGAGAGAATGATTGAGAGAGAGAGATAAATATGATGAAGACAGAGACAAATTAGAGATAGATGATTGATAGATACAGAGATGATAGATAGATAAATAGATACATAAATAGATACATAGATGATAGATGGATAGATAGGTGGATGGATGATGGATGGATGATAGGTAGATGACAGAGAGAGAAACAGATTAGAGAGAGAGAGAAATAGGATGGAGATAGAGACAGATTAGAAATAGATAATGGATAGATACATACATAATAGATGGACAGATAGATACAGATAGACAGAAACATCTGCTTCTTAAATATCTTGCTTAGTTAGACAGTTGTTAAGTGAGCTTTGCCCCAATTTATGACCTATCTTGCCTCAGTTGTTAAGTGAACCTCTGCAGTTGTTAAGTTAGTCATACAGTCATTAAGTGAATGCGGCTTCCCCCACTGACTTGGCTTGCCAGAAAGTCGCAAGAGGGACGCCGCGTCCGTCCTAAAAGTGAGTCAGTTGTCCAGCATCCGAACGGAAACCCCGTCACCAACCGCCACGAGAACCTGCCAGCGTCCAACTTCTGATCACGTGACCGCGGGGATGCTGCGCGGGCCGTAGGTGCGAAAAACGGTCAGAAGTCCCCTTTTTTTTCCCCCAGTGCCGTCGTCACTCCAAACGGCCGCTAAAGGAACGGTTGTAAGTCGAGGACTGCCCTCGTCGGTGTGTTTGTGTGTGGGTTGCGGTGGGGCGATGTCAATGCTGCTAACATCGAATGTTCTTGCTTGACAGGAGATGAAGAAGTAGCCCTTTCATATGTTAAACTTGTGTGTTGCTTTAAGACAGGGGTAGGCAACCTCGGCTCTTTTATGACTCATGGACTTCAACTCCCAGAATTCCTGAGTCAGCTATGCTGACTCAGGAATTCTGGGAGTTGAAGTCCATGAGTCATAAAAGAGCCGAGGTTGCCTACCCCTGCTTTAAGATATTGAGTTTAAGGTCGGGAGGGGGGATTGTACCTCAAGGCCATCTGAAATTAAAGAAAATAAGAACTTGGCGGGTTTTTCTAACGGAAGGGAGAGGGATTCTTTCAATTAATTGGAGAATATGATTAGTGACAAAATTAGAAAGGTGGAGAATTGCGTTTTAATATCTTGGGCAAGGGGGGCGGAGATTTCAGATGCCAGAGTCCTTCGAGCAAGCAAAATAAAGGACTTTTGAGGTAAACTATGCCTCAGAGTCACTCGTCGGAAACTTGACAGGCGCGATATCGAAGGGAAGGAAGACAGCAGACAAGGTTTCCTGGAAGCCCCTCCGTAGTGGGTGAATGAAAAACACAGAAATCTCTTTAATTAACTGGCGCGCACGAGGCCCGCATGGCTGTGCACGCTCGCCCTTCCTATCATCTCATCAACACAAACACACGGGCGCGCACACACACACGCACAGAGAGAGAGCTTAATGCCGTTAATTGCCCTCTGAAGGAAGGACACACATCCTGCAAGCCCCCTCATCCCTCTCCGGTCTCATGGGGGCTACTTGGAATTCAATGACACACACATACACACACACACACACACAAATTTATTCAATTACCAACCCGGCCGTCTCTTCCGTGGCGGCTTGAGTAGCAGCTACGTTCGACGTTACGTCTCACACAGTGGCCTAATCGGCCTGTCCGTTGAGCAGGCACAAGCTGCCGAAGGAGGCCTGATCCTGGTCAGCCGTCGCTCTGCTTTGCAACCCAGCGTGAGGTCGGCGTGACGACACTCCTCAATTAGAGGATCTGTCCTTAGCAAGAGGTTGAAGACCGGGGTGGCTGAGCCCACAATGATTTCGCGATGAGCACATCGGCTTGCAAGAGCACACTCGGAATGGTGTGTCAACCACGATACAAAAAACAACAACAACAACAACAAGATTTTCGAGACCCTGGGCAGAGGGCAATGAAGAGCAGCTAAGGTGATCAGGGGGCTGGAGGCTAAAACATACAAAGAAGGGCTGCTGGAATTGGGAATGTCTATTTTAATGAAGAGAAGGACGAGGGGGGACAGGATAGCAGCGTTCCAGGGGCTGCTCTCAGGGGCTGCCCCAAAGAAGAGGCAGTCAAGCTATTCTCCAAAGTGCCTGAAGGCAGGAGAAGAAGCAACGGACGGAAGCTAATCAAGGAGAGAAGCAACCTGGAATTAAGGAGAAAATTTCCTGACAGTTAGAACAATTAACCAGTGGAACCACCTGCCTCCAGAAGCGGTGAATGCTCCAATACTGGAGGTTTTTATGAAGAGATTGGACAACCATTTTAATAATAATAATAATAATAATAATAATAATAATAATAATAATAAGAAGAAGAAGAAGAAGAAGAAGAAGAAGAAGAAGAAGAACAACAACAACAACAACAACAACAAGAACAAGAACAACAAGAAGAACAAAAACAAGAACAAGAACAAGAACAAGAACAAGAAGTTGGAAGGGACATTGGAGGTCATCTAGTCCAACCCCCTGCTCAGGCAGGAAACCCTATACCATTTTGGACAAATGGCTGTCCAGTCTCTTCTTAAAAACTTCCAGTGTAGGGTTTTCTGCCTGAGTTGGAGTAGATGACCTCCAAGGTCCCTTCCAACATCATCATTATTATTATTATTATTATTATTATTATTATTATTATTATTATTATTGTTGTTGTTGTTGTTGTTGTTATTGTTATTATTATTATTATTATTATTATTATTATTATTATTATTATTATTATTATTATTATTCTATTTGTGGCTAATTAGTTCAGTGGTGCTTGGGCTTGACTGCGATGCAGGAGAATCCGAGGTCTCAGAGAAGATGTGACAGTGTCAGAATTGGAGGCCATCCCATCATCTAAGACCCTCGTGGTCGTGCCTGACTGATTCTTTCTGGTGGATCCATCAATCATTCAATCCATCGGTCAATTCAGCCCAAGCGAGCAAAGTTTTATTACATCCAAGAGGGCTGTCAGGAACAGCCAGGGGAAGTCAAAAGGAAATCAAGATGGCGGCTCTGATCGTGTGAATGAAAAGCCAAACCTTTTTCACACGGGGCAGGGGTGCAGTCACATAATCAGGGTTTCCATCTGGATCTTTTGGAAAAAAAAAACCACCCCCCCAATTTCCAAGCTCTGGGAAAGTCCTCAGTTCTTCTACGGGGTATCTCTTGCAGATCTGGTGACTCCAGTTCCCATCATCCCCAGCCAGAAGGTACTAGAAAACAGATAAGGCAGCTCAATTTGGCCTTCCCTAATGCTTTATTTCTCCTCCCAGAGTCAGAAAGAAGAAAGGGAGGGAAGGGAGGAAGGAAGGAAGGAAGGAAGGAAGGAAGGAAGGAAGGAAGGAAGGAAGGAAGGAAGGAAGGAAGGAAGGAGAGAAGATGAAGAGGAGAGGAGAGGAGAGGAAGAGGAAAAAGGAAAGAAGGAGTGTGAGAGGAATAAGGGAAGGAAGGAAGGAAGGAAGGAAGGAAGGAAGGAAGGAAGGAAGGAGAGAAGAAGATGAATAAAAGAGAGGAGAGGAAGAGGAAGAGGAAAGGAAGGAAGGAAGGTGATAAGAAGATGAAGAATAAAAGAGAGAAGAGGAAGAGGAAGGAAGGAAGGAAGGAAGGAAGGAAGGAAGGAAGGAAGGAAGGAAGGAAAGAAGGAAGGAAGGAAAGGTTATGCATGGGCCCCTCATCCCGAGCCACTTCAACTATCACAGCTACTCGATGAAAGAGGAACTCACAGGCTGAAAAAAGTGAGATTTTACCCTTTGTGGAAACCTGCTCTGACTTGAGAAACTCTCTCGCCTTAGATATAAGGTTACCGAATGCCTCCAGGCCATAATAGAGCACCACTGATGTGTAATTTTTCATTCTCTTCACCTGTGTTGTGCTAATTTAGAAAGGGAAGGAAGAAGCAAGACAACATTAAAAGACCCCCTCAGCTGCAACCACACACACACACACACACACACACACACAATGCTACTCGCAACTACCAACAATTCGTAGAGCAGCATGTAATCGCTCCCTTAGCATCTGTGCTGCTGAGGAGGCAATGAAACAGGCTAAATGTCTAAACCGTGTTATTTAATTTGGTAAGCATGTAGTGTAGTGCAGGGGTCTTCAAACCTGGCCCTTTTATGACTTGTGGACTTCAACTCCCAGAATTCCTCAGCCAGGCACATGTGCCTGGCTGAGGAATTCTGGGAGTTGAAGTCCACAAGTCATAAAAGGGCCAGGTTTGAAGACCCCTGGTGTAGTGTACAAATGGGAACTCTGTAACTGCTGTAGCAGTTAAGGTATCAGTCTGGAAACTGGGAGGCCATGAGTTCTAGTCCTGCCTTAACCATGAAAGCCAGCTGGGTGACTTTGGGTGAATCACCAGGAGATGGTGAGTTCTAGTCCTGCCTTACACACAAAAGCCAGCTTGGTGACTTTGGGCCAGTCACCAGGAGATGGTGAGTTCTAGTTCCACCATAGGCATGAAAACCAGCCGGGTGACTTTGGGCCAGTCACCAGGAGACGGTGAGTTCTAGTCCCGCCTTAGACATGAAAGCTGGCTGGTGACTTTGGGCTACTCACCAGGAGACTGTGACTTCTAGTTCTGTCTTAAGCACAAAACCAGCTGGGTGACCTTGGGCCAATCACTAGGAGACGGTGAGTTCTAGTCCTGCCTTACACACAAAAGCCAGCTAGGTGACTTTGGGCCAGTCACCAGGAGTTGGTGAGTTCTAGTTCCACCATAGGCGTGAAAGCCAGCTGGGTGACCTTGGGCCAATCACCAGGAGACTGTGAGTTCTAGTCCCGCCTTAGCCATGAAAGCCAGCTAGGTGACTTTGAGCCAATCACCCACAGTGCCTTCAAACAGTCACTAAACGAATGTTGTAAATGGAGGACTCTCTGTACCGCAAAAGCATCACACGCCTGCAGGGACTTTTGTGCAGCTTCACACGGAACAGTTTATATACCACAATACGGAAAACGCCAGCAATTCTTTAGCAGAAGATGCTTCAGTTGGTCTCCTGCAGGGCCTGGAGGACCAAAATTGTTTTTGTTTTTGTTTTTTAATTGTAGATTTAGTCTGTTAAGTCAACTGAAGAAAAAAAAAAGCCCAGGCAGACAAAGCTGGGTTAACTTTTAGCTTTATACCTTCCGACGATTTTTCTTCCCCTTTGCGGTATAAATAGGCGTAGAATTGACATCTATTTCCACTTGCACAAATGCGCAAAGACCACGAGCGATTCAGCATCTGCTCCTATTGTTTTGGACAACTTGAACATTCAAAGTGCCGCTTCGCAGTTTGGAGCCGCGTTTTGAGTTTTTTTCTTTCCTTTCTTTTCTTTTCTTTCTTTCTTTCTTTCTTTCTTTCTTTCTTTCTTTCTTTCTTTCTTTCTTTCTTTTTTTCTTTCTTTCTTTCTTTCTTTCTTTCTTTCTTTCTTTCTTTCTTTCTTTCTTTCTTTCTTTCTTTTTCTTTTTTTGTGCATTTACCGGAAAGGCAAAACGGGGTTCAAATCCGAAGAGGCGCTTGAAACAAGCCATCTGGAGATCCACAGGTAGCCTAAAGCGAAAGAACAAAAGAACGAAAGAAGAATGAAAGGAAGGAAGGAAGGAAGGAAGGAAGGAAGGAAGGAAGGAAGGAAAAGAAAGAAAGAAAAAGAAAGAAAGAAAGAAAGAAAGAAAGAAAGAAAGAAAGAAAGGAAGGAAGGAAGGAAGGAAGGAAGGAAGGAAGGAAGAAAGAAAGAAAGAAAGAAAGAAAGAAAGAAAGAAAGAAAGAAAGAAAGAAAGAAAGAAAGAAAGAAAGAAAAGCTAGAGTTATTAAGGGAGGAAAATTGGGATATGCAAAAAAGACCACCTTAAATGTTAAGAAGACAGAGAGAGAAGCACAATTCAGAGGGTGGCGGCAGGCTGGATGGCCCTACTGGGAGGGGACACCTCTAAGCAGATTTTGAAAAATTGCATTTTTTAATTTTTTTTTTTACCATTTTGCTCCCCAACAGATGGCAGGTGGAGAGTTTCTTGCAGACCGCCTGGACAAATCCCTGTGGTTTTGTTGGCAAAGTTTTTAGAAGGGTTTTTTTTTGTTGTTTTTTTTTGCTATTTCCTTCTTCAGAGGACTGAGAGTAACTGGCCCAAAGCCACTCAGGTGACTTTTGTGCCTAAAGCTGGACTAGAACTCCCCGTCTCCTGGTGATTGGCCTAAAGTCACCAGACCAGACTTTATGCCTAAGGTGGGACTAGAACTCCCCGTCTCCTGGTGATTGGCTTAAAGTCAGTAAACCGGACTTTATGCCTAAGGTGGGACTAGAACTCCCCATCTCCTGGTGATTGGCCTAAAGTCACCGGACTGGATTTTATGCCTAAAGTGGGACTAGAATTCCCCGTCTCCTGGTGATTGGCTTAAAGTCACCAGACCGGATTTTATGCCTAAAGTGGGACTAGAACTCCCCATCTCCTGGTGATTGGCCTAAAGTCACCGGACTGGATTTTATGCCTAAAGTGGGACTAAAATTCTTCATCTCCTGGTTTTGTAGCCTGGTGCCTTAACCACTAGACCAGACTGCCTCTTTTTGGGCTGTGTACCAAAGCCAGTGACATAAAGAACCCAATGGGAGAAGCATTACACAATTTGCTGTGATTTTCCCTAATTAGGCAATTAGCTTCGGCCGACGTTAAGCTTTAATTGCTCCCAGACTGCGACTGGGTCCTCAACTTACGAGCACAATCAAGCCCCAAAAGTTCTGTTCCTAAATGAACATTGCCCCGTTTTACGACCTTTCTCTGCCACCGTTCTTCAGTGAATCGCTGCAGCTGTTAAGTTTGTAACACAGTCGTTAAGTGAATCCGGCTTCCCCCCCATTGATGTTGCTGGTCAGAAGGTCGCAAAAGGGGATCACGTGACACCTCCCCTCCCCCCGGACACCACGACCGTCATAACTGCGACCGGTCGAAGTTACAACGGCACTGAGAAAAGTGACTTCTGATCGTTTTTCACACTTAACAACCATTGCAGCCCCCTCAGGGTCACGTGATCCAAATTCAGAGGCTCGACAACTGGCATGTACTTACAATGGTTGCAGTGTCCCGGGCTCACATGATGACCTTCCCCAACCTTCTCACTGAGCCGAGTCAATGTGGAAGCCGGATGGATTTACTTAACAGGCGTGTCACTAACTTAACAGCTGTAGTGATTCACTTCACAACAGAATAGAATAGAATAGAATAGAATAGAATAGAATAGAATAGAATAGAATAGAATAGAGTAGAGTAGAGTAGAGTAGAGTAGAGTAGAGTAGAGTAGAGTAGAAATAGAATAGAGTAGAGTAGAGTAGAGTAGAGTAGAGTAGAGTAGAGTAGAGTGGAGTGGAGTGGAGTGGAGTGGAGTGGAGTGGAGTGGAGTGGAATAGAATAGAATAGAATAGAATAGAGTAGAGTAGAGTAGAGTAGAGTAGAGTAGAGTAGAGTAGAGTAGAGTAGAGTAGAATAGGAATAGAGTAGAGTAGAGTAGAGTAGAGTAGAGTAGAGTAGAGTAGAGTAGAGTAGAAATAGAATAGAGTAGAGTAGAGTAGAGTAGAGTAGAGTAGAGTAGAGTAGAGTAGAGTAGAGTAGAGTAGAGTGGAGTGGAGTGGAGTGGAGTGGAGTGGAGTGGAATAGATAGAATAGAATAGAATAGAATAGAATAGAATAGAATAGAATAGAATAGAATAGAGTAGAGTAGAGTAGAGTAGAGTAGAGTAGAGTAGAGTAGAGTAGAGTAGAGTAGAGTAGAGTAGAATAGAATAGGAATAGAATAGAGTAGAGTAGAGTAGAGTAGAATAGAATAGAATAAAATAGAATAGAATAGAATAGAATAGAGTAGAGTAGAGTAGAGTAGAGTAGAGTAGAGTAGAGTAGAGTAGAGTAGAGTAGAATAGGAATAGAGTAGAGTAGAGTAGAGTAGAGTAGAGTAGAGTAGAGTAGAGTAGAGTAGAGTAGAGTAGAAATAGAATAGAGTAGAGTAGAGTAGAGTAGAGTAGAGTAGAGTAGAGTAGAGTGGAGTGGAGTGGAGTGGAGTGGAGTGGAATAGAATAGAATAGAATAGAATAGAATAGAGTAGAGTAGAGTAGAGTAGAGTAGAGTAGAGTAGAGTAGAGTAGAGTAGAATAGAATAGGAATAGAGTAGAGTAGAGTAGAATAGAATAGAATAGAATAGAATAGAATAGAATAGAATAGAGTAGAGTAGAGTAGAGTAGAGTAGAGTAGAGTAGAGTAGAGTAGAGTAGAGTAGGAATAGAGTAGAGTAGAGTAGAGTAGAGTAGAGTAGAGTAGAGTAGAGTAGAAATAGAATAGAATAGAGTAGAGTAGAGTAGAGTAGAGTAGAGTAGAGTAGAGTGGAGTGGAGTGGAGTGGAGTGGAGTGGAGTGGAGTGGAATAGAATAGAATAGAATAGAATAGAGTAGAGTAGAGTAGAGTAGAGTAGAGTAGAGTAGAGTAGAATAGGAATAGAGTAGAGTAGAGTAGAGTAGAGTAGAGTAGAGTAGAGTAGAGTAGAGTAGAAATAGAATAGAATAGAGTAGAGTAGAGTAGAGTAGAGTAGAGTAGAGTAGAGTAGAGTAGAGTGGAGTGGAGTGGAGTGGAGTGGAGTGGAGTGGAGTGGAGTGGAGTGGAGTGGAATAGAATAGAATAGAATAGAATAGAATAGAATAGAATAGAATAGAATAGAGTAGAGTAGAGTAGAGTAGAGTAGAGTAGAGTAGAGTAGAGTAGAGTAGAGTAGAATAGAATAGAATAGAATAGAATAGAATAGAATAGGAATAGAGTAGAGTAGAGTAGAGTAGAGTAGAATAGAATAGAATAGAATAGAATAGAATAGAATAGAATAGAGTAGAGTAGAGTAGAGTAGAGTAGAGTAGAATAGAATAGAATAGGAATAGAGTAGAGTAGAGTAGAATAGAATAGAATAGAATAGAGTAGAGTAGAGTAGAGTAGAGTAGAGTAGAGTAGAGTAGAGTAGAGTGGAGTGGAGTGGAGTGGAGTGGAGTGGAGTGGAGTGGAGTGGAGTGGAGTGGAATAGAATAGAATAGAATAGAATAGAGTAGAGTAGAGTAGAGTAGAGTAGAGTAGAGTAGAATAGGAATAGAGTAGAGTAGAGTAGAGTAGAGTAGAGTAGAGTAGAGTAGAGTAGAGTAGAGTAGAGTAGAGTAGAAATAGAATAGAATAGAGTAGAGTAGAGTAGAGTAGAGTAGAGTAGAGTAGAGTGGAGTGGAGTGGAGTGGAGTGGAGTGGAGTGGAATAGAATAGAATAGAATAGAATAGAATAGAATAGAATAGAATAGAATAGAATAGAATAGAGTAGAGTAGAGTAGAGTAGAGTAGAGTAGAGTAGAATAGAATAGAATAGAATAGGAATAGAGTAGAGTAGAGTAGAGTAGAGTAGAGTAGAATAGAATAGAATAGAATAGAATAGAATAGAATAGAATAGAATAGAATAGAATAGAATAGAATAGAATAGAATAGGGTTAGGGTTAGGTCACGGTGAACTCATACAGAAAAATGGACATTGCCAACAAACCTGGAGTCCTTGGGTATGGTTAGGAGGGCACTAACATTTCTAGCCTACCCTATCTATGTTTCCTGGTAAAATACATGGGAAAATCCCATTGGAGGCAAATTCAGCTAAGGGTTAGGGTTAGGTCACCATGAACTCATACAGCAATATGGACATTGCCAACAAACTCAGAGTGCTTGGGTATGGTTAGGAGGACACTTACTTTTCTAGGCTGTCCTATCTATGTTTCCCGGTAAAATACATGGGAAAATCCCATTGGAGA
>NW_028148259.1:0-26043 GCF_947247035.1 Vipera ursinii | reverse complement strand
ACACTTTTATGTACATATCATTTATATACAGTTATAGAATATTCAATCTTATCAACCACCTTATTCTGGTAATATGTGAAATCAGCATCCTGTGTGTTTCTGTTGTGACCTTCCTTTCTGTTCCCACCATGAGCAAAACTTATTCCAATTTTGTAGCAATCTGACTGGTCTTTATTTTTAATTTCCAAAGTTAACTTGTCCATTTCTGCGCACCGCCCAAATTTTACTTATCACTTCACTCTCTTCGGTATTTTCACTGTTTTTCCATTCCTGGGCGAGGTCATTCTCGCTGCTGTGATGATATGTATTATTAAATGTAACTCTTCTTTGCTATGTTTCTCTTTTGTTATGCCAAAGCAGCTAAAATTCTGGTCTACATTTGACTCTCCGTCCTAATATTTCCTCTAGCCATGTTCAAATCCTGGTTGCCTTTTGAAAGCACCTTTGGTATAACCGTGACGATCCCCGTAGATATTAGCAGCTTTGGGATGTCTTCATTGGCCCCTTCTTGTCTTCCAGCCCTGCAGTCCTTCATTCGCTCGTACGCCACCTACCCCGCCAACCTCAACGCCATCTTCCACATCCGGGCTCTGCACCTGGGTCACGTGGCCAAGAGTTTTGGGCTCCGCGACGCTCCCGGAATCTTGGCGCTGCTGCTGGAGCCTCGCGCCAGGGAAAGAAGCAGAAAAGGTAAAAATGCAAAATAATTTCGTTTCTAGGCCCAGATTCGAAGCATCGTTGGGCACCAAGCGTGGGGAGGAGACAACATCCCTTGAGGACAAAGTTCATTTTTCACATGCTTTTTCTCCATCCAGGAAAGAGAGGAAATCCCTTTCCTTGGACAGAGATTTCAGAGAAGAGTGAGTCTTCCTTCCTTAAAAGGGGAGGTGGACATGAGGCAACGCTGAGTGGTTTACAGTCTTTTATTTAATTATTATATTTATACGCTGCCCAGATCTCTCTCGCGCAACCCTGGGCATCTTACAATCCAATGAAACAATCTTTATTTTATTTTACCCATTTATTTATTAAATTTATATGCAGCCAGTTCGCCGTCACACCATGCTCGGCGTCTTGCAATCCGATATTATTTTATTTATGATTTTAAATGGATTTTAAATGGATATGCTACCCAGATCACTGCCACGCAACTCTGGGCGTATTACAGTCCGATAAACAATATTACTTTTTTTTACTTATTAAATTTATATGCCAGCCAGTTCGCTGTTACACCATGCTCAGTGCCTTACAATCCGATAAACAGTAGGATGATTATTTTTTACTTATTAAATTTACATGCCTGCCAGTTTACTGTTACACACGCCCAGTGTCTTACAGTCCTGTAAAACAATCTTTATTTTATTTTACCTATTTATTTATCCAATTTTATATGCCGCCCAACTCATGATCAGTGTCCCTGGCTGGCTTAACCAGGTGATAAAAGATTTAAAAAACGTGAAAACATCAGGCCTCAAAAGTTCCAACCTTAAAAATTCACCTCAACTTAAAATTCAACCTGATCAAAGATTAAAAGAGTCAAGACAATAAGTGTTTGGGGGATTTCCCCCCCTTGTGCTGACAAAGCTGATCGGGAGACCCCAGGGTCCCGCAAAGACAGCCCTCCTAATCCAAACTCCCCCTCCCCCCTTTTTTTTTTGACAAGGAGCAGAAACGGGGTGGGGGCTGACAGTTCTGCCTCTTTGAACCAAATTAAGTGAGATGGGGTGTGTGCGTGCGGAGAGGGAGGGCTGTAGGAGAGGGGGGGTCTCTGGGTATTGTCCTCTCCAGAACCCGCTAGGGACTTTCCCCCCCCCTGTGTTTTTGGGGGGACTGTTGACCCTCACCAGCAGATGGGCAGCACGACAAGCGAACAGGGGTGGGTGGTTTAAAAAGAGCTTTATGGAGTGAATAGTAGCCTGATTAGCCGACAAAGAACATGTAAGATGGGATGGGGGCCGCTTTTGAAGTTACGGTGACCCAGCGGGGAGCGGATTGACTGACACCGAAAGTCTCTTCGGATTACAGGCAGACAATGTTTTCCTCTGTTCCTGCAAGCTTGTTATTCTCTTACATTCCCTTTCCCTACACTCTCAAGGGCCTAGCAGAAAAGCAGGGGACACCGATACCAAACACGCCCGTGTTTCGCACTCCCGTAGGAGAATAAAGCTTTCCCACTTTCGTTTCCAGAAATCCGGGTCTGGTCTTCCCGCTAGGGTGAGCCACAAATGCTCTCCTTTAAAATCAATATGTTTCACGTTTTTAAAAGAAACACCCTGGATAAATTTATCAGTCGCTTGAGACCGCCGCCGGTGAGGCAGCACTTGGAATATTATGACCAATTCGGGTCACCGTGATTCACATTTAAGCACATTGATTTGTGCTTAAATTGTAAGCCGCCCTGAGTCTTCAGAGAAGGGCGGGATATAAATGCGGATTAAAATAAATAAAAATAAAATAAATTCAGAAAGAAGGGAGAGATCAGAATAACAGAGCTGTTACAGACCGTAAGAGGTCCTAACAGAGCCTGACAAAAGAGACCTTGGAGGTCTTCTAGCTCAGCCCCCTGCTCAGACAGGATAGCCTAAACCATTCAGACAAACCGTTGTTCATTCTTAAAAACCTCCAGTGTTAAGAGCCCCCACAACTTCTGAAGGCCAGGTCCTTGGCGCTCTCCGAGCCAGGTGGTTTTCTGCAGACATTTCGTTACCCGACTAGGTAATGTCATCAGTGCTAGAAGGGGAGTGGGTTTTGTGGAGTGGAGGAGAAGAGAAGGGAGGAGAAAGGAGGAGGAGGAGGAGGACTGCAGGGTCCTTGGTGCTGTCTGAGCTTGGTGTTCTTCTTGCAGACATTTCGTTACCAAACTAGGTAGCACCATCAGTGCATCTAGAAAGAGTGCAGAGAAGAGCAGGAAAGACAGATCAGGAGTATGGGGCTAAATGGTACAATGAACGGTTGCGGGAAATGGGTAAAAGGACTAGAGGTGCCGTGATAGCAGCCTTCCGATATTTGAGGGGCTGCCACAGAGAAGAGGGGGTCAAGCTATCCTCCAAAGCCCTGAAGGCAGGAGAAGAAGCGACGGATGGAAACCAATCAAAGAGAAAGCAACCTAGAACTAAGGAGAAAATTTCTTGACAATGAGAACAGTTAACCAGTGCAACTGCTTTCCACCAGATGTTGTGGGTGCTCCATCACTGGTAATGGGATTTGTCCGCAATGGGATAGAGTCTCCTGCTTGAGCAGGGGGTTGGACTAGATGACCTCTCAAGGTGTCCCTCCCAACCCTATTATTCTAGGTTCTAACCTGGTCACTGATGCTCCAAAGCCACCTTCCCCCCCCTCCAACCGAGTTCTCACAGCCCAGAGTTGCAGCTGAATCTTCTCCTCCTGGCATATACGTTGCCGATGGCTCAGGAGTGGCTGGGCTGCCAATTTTCTTGTGGCATTTAAGGGGCCTTAATATCACTTAATTAGAGGCAGGAAGAGCTGGAATCGTTCCCAGGAGGAGGGTCGTGTTTTTTTCCTCCCCCTCCCTTTCTGTGCAGCAACCAGACCGATGCTGCCCTACATAAAAGTTCTCTCTCCCCCTTTTTAAAAAATAAAAATAAAAAAAAAACTGTCGGGGCTAGTCTTTCGATCGAAAGAATCAATAAATAAAACTTTTTGGTGGACTTTCAGAGAATCCAAGGCTGTGGCCTTGGTGAAGGAAATAAACGAAGCCTTTTCTGCTGGAAACCTAAATCCTCAATTTCTTTCCTTCTTTCCTTCTTCTTTCTTTCTTCTTTCTTTCTTTCTTATCTTTCTTTCTTTCTTTCTTTCTTTCTTTCTTTCTTCCTTCCTTCCTTCCTTCCTTCTTTCTTCTTTCTTTCTTCTTTCTTTCTTTCTTTCTTTCTTTCTTTCTTTCTTTCTTTCTTCCTTCTTCCTTTCTCTTTCTTCTTTCTTTCTTTCTTTCTTTCTTTCTTTCTTCTTTCTTTCTCTTCTTTATTCCTTCCTTCTTTCTTTCTTTCTTTCTTCTCTTTCTTTCTTTCTTTCTTTCTTTCTTTCTTTCTTTCTTTCTTTCTCTTTCTTCTCCTTCCTTCCTTCCTTCCTTCCTTTCTCTTTCTTTCTTTCTTTCTTTCTTCTTTCTTTCTTTCTTTCTTTCTTTCTTTCTTTCTTTCTTCTTTCTTTCTTTCTTTCTTTCTTTCTTTCTTCTTTCTCAATTTCTCACCTGTCTCTTACCTCTCTCTTTCCTCTCCAGGCGTGACCTTCTCAGGAAGAAGACTCAAGTCAAGCCTCAGCTGAGTTTTGCCTTTGAATATTCCAGTGGTTTGGAGCCTCAGCTTTGAAAGGCAAGGGGAAAAGACGGCTAAGGAAATGGGGAGAGCAGAATTCTCCCAGCTGATTTGGGAGTTCTCGATGGCTCGTGGACGGGATTGGGAAACCGCTGGACGAGAGGGGAGACACAACCACGGGGATGTGGCCTTCCGATCTAGAAGAGGAAACCAAGTTCACGCCAGGAATATCCCCCTCCCTTCCTGATCTAGAAGAGAGATCAACCAGGTTCAACCAGGCACGTGCCCTTTCCCTTGATCTAGAAGAACAGACCAACCAGGTTCAACCAGAAATGTCCCCCTTTCCCCTTGATCTAGAAGAGAAGATCAACCAGGTTCAACCAGGCACGTGCCCTTTCCCCTTGATCTAGAAGAACAGACCCACCAGGTTCAACCAGAAATGTCCCCCTTTCCTCCCGATCTAGAAGAACAGACCAACCAGGTTCAACCAGAAATGTCCCCCGTTTCTCCTTGATCTAGAAGAGACCAACCAGGTTCAACCAGAAATGTCCCCCTTTCTCCTTGATCTAGAAGAGACCAACCAGGTTCAACCAGAAATGTCCCCCTTTCTCCTTGATCTAGAAGAGACCAACCAGGTTCAACCAGAAATGTCCCCCTTTCCCCTTGATCTAGAAGAACAGACCCACCAAGTTCAACCAGAAATGTCCCCCTTTCTCCTTGATCTAGAAGAGACCAACCAGGTTCAACCAGAAATGTCCCCCTTTCTCCTTGATCTAGAAGAGACCAACCAGGTTCAACCAGAAATGTCCCCCTTTCTCCTTGATCTAGAAGAGACCAACCAGGTTCAACCAGAAATGTCCCCCTTTCCCCTTGATCTAGAAGAACAGACCAACCAGGTTCAACCAGAAATGTCCCTCCCTCCGTGATCTAGAAGAAGGAAAAAAAACCTAACCAGGTTCAACTAGAAATGTCCCCTCCTTGATCTAGAAGACCGATCAGGTTCAACCAGGAACGTTCTCTTCCTGATCTAGAAGAGAAGACCAGCCAGGTTAACCAACCAAGGTTAATCCCTCCCTCAAAGACATATTGACAATAAGGCAGTTGCGTCTTACCAAAACTTTCAGCTCAGATCGGTTTTCAGTGGGGAGAAGAAAAAAGAAAATTTCTCGAGGTACTTTAGGGAAGATTTGGGGAAACTCTGCCAGCAGGGGAAAAAAACCCCCGAATCCCTTGCATTGATTTGCTTATCAGCCATGGCAAAAAAAAAAAAAGGCCATAAAATCAGGCACGTCTCTCTTCCCGACTGCCTCGCTTAGCAACGCCAATCCCAATTCTAGTCGTTAGTCAAGGACTACCTCGCAGGACCCAATTCCTCTTTAAAAACCAGGGGAACTTTTCAGCTTTTGAAAGAAGCAAATCTTGGCTCCGTTCTACGTCTCGAGAGACGTGTTGTAAAAAAAGGGTGGCGCAGGCCAATTTTCACTTGGGCTGAATTTTCGCCCTGCTTGGAAGGAAAGTTTGTTTCCACCCCCCCCAAATCCGGAGTGTAAACTTCGTGAAAGGGGATGCCTTTCAAAGTCACACAAGAGAGACACACCCACATGCACACCGAGCTTGCTCTTGGGTGGTTTAATACAAGGAGTTGTGCTTCTGGCAAGGCTAGATAAATTTGATAAATAAATAAAAATAGGAAGAGGCTTTCCGGGACAGCCAGCTTTCAGCCTCTCCTCCTGAAAATATCCTGAGCACTGGAGTCAGAATTCAGAACACATCTGACGTTTCTTGTTGGTTTCTGAATGAAACGCAGGCAGGCTCGGAGGAGGAAAGGAAGAGATTTTTTTTTTGCAAGAGGAGAAATGTCATTCCAGCCTCGGAAGGTATTAATCTTGATTTTGACAATCAACATTTTCTAAGTGCATCTATAAAGTTCCCTCTTGAAAAAATCTACCACTTGCCTGCCTTTGATGTGGCTCTTTGTTCCAGTTTTAAGTGACATTTGCAACTTGGGTTTTACCAGTTGAGGCGATAACAGCATCTCGATAACAGCATCTCGGCTACAGAGCTTTAAGGCTTGTCTTTCCGAATAAAACAAAACATGGTTTTAATGTGCCATCGGATAGGAGGTTTTTTTTTTTTTTCCATTGCAAAGAACAGGTAAAGCATTCAGAGTTACATCGGGGAAACCTCCTACCGGGGCAGAAAATTGAGCTGAAACTCTTGTTTCGCCTTTGTTTTTTTCATAGCCCGAATTGTTCTGCAGGTCAGTTATGCTGCAAAACTCTTTTAACGCAGAAGTCGCTTTTTTCAGCGCTCTTGCAACCAAACGGTCGCTAAATGAGGTGTTGTAGGTCAAGGACTATCTGCAGGACCCTGCATGCAACATGAAACCCTTTTGATTCCCGGGGGGTGGTGTGTCTCTGCTTTGCAATAAAGGAACCCCTTTTTGGGGCGGCGGGGCCAAGGAGGGGGAAGGGAAAGCAGATTTTGAATTTCACCCCGAAGCAGGAGAGTTATCAACCTTCCATTTCGCCACCAGCAAACCTTTTGAACAGGTTTGTTTCAAATGAATTTTTGGAGAAGGGGGTGGGTGTCCCAAGCGTCCAGCTTCCCCCCCCCCAGAGGTGCTTCCAGAAAGCGGATTTTTAATTGTGTGGCTTTTCCAGGCGTCCAAAAAAATTGCCCTTCGTTAACACGGAGACGGGGGGGGGGGGGGAGGCAGTTGCAAGAATAATGAAGTGGTCCCCAATCTCTCCAATTTCCATTTTCTGGAAGACGGTGGGCTTCATTGTTTCGCCCCGTTCTCTCTCTCTCTCTCTCCCCCCCCCCCCGAATTTATCTCTCTTCTCTTTTTTTTCCACACTGATAAAAAAAAGTCCAAGTTGTTCCTTTGATAGATTTTTAATATGATTTTAAGAGAGTTTTGTTTGGCCTCATTCTTAGGCAATAAGATTAAATTTCAAGCACTTATCCCCTGGGTTTAAGTCAATCCATGTAGGCCTGTCCTCGAACAGGAGGCCTCTTTGTATTGAGGGGAGTCCTGGGGGGGGTGTCCCCCTCTGTTTGCCCTGCCTTGAAAGAGAGACTGCTTTCTTACTTCATTAACCTTAAGCTCAGGACAATCCGGCTGGTCTTGTCTGTCTTCGCACACACACACACACCCTTTTTTCCTTTTTTTTTTTTTTATAAGCACACACAAAACTCAACTCGAATGCTCAGCCGGTCCAAATCCTCTTCTTCCCCCCCCCTCCTCCCCCAGTTGTGCTTTGTTATGGAAAGTTGTCATTTTTCACAAGGGCAAAGCAAGGTGGAGGGAATGAATTGCAGCTGCCTTTGGAGCTAAGTGCATTGCAAAACGTCCCCCAAATTCTCTTTTGGGGGGGTTTATGTTCCCTTTCTTTTCATCCCTCCCTCCCTCCCTTTCTTTCCTTCCTTCCTCCCTCCCTCCCTCCTTCCTTCCTTCCTTCCTTCCTTCCTTCCTTCCTTCCTTCCTTCCTTCCTTCCTTCCTTCCTTCCTTCCTTCCGGAGATTGCTTACACTGTGATGTTGTGTCTAGTGGCTAAGGCACCGGGCTAGAAACCTGGAGACTGGGAGTTGTAGTCCCGACTTAGGCATGAAAGCCAGCTAGGTGTCTTGGCCAATCACCAGGAGACGAGTTCTAGTCCTGCCTTAGGCATGAACTCTGATTGGGTGACTTTGAGCCAATCACCAGGAGATTGATGACTTTTAGTCCTGCCTTAAGCATGAACTCTGGGTGACTTTGAGCCAATCACCAGGAGATGGTGAGTTCTAGTCCTGCCTTAGGCGTGAAAGCTGGCTGGGTGACTTTGAGCCAATCACCGGGAGACGGTGAGTTCTAGTCCTGCCTTAGGCGTGAAAGCTGGCTGGGTGACTGAGCCAATCACCGGGAGACGGTGAGTTCTAGTCCTGCCTTAGGCGTGAAAGCTGGCTGGGTGACTTTGAGCCAATCACCGGGAGACGGTGAGTTCTAGTCCTGCCTTAGGCGTGAAAGCTGGCTGGGTGACTTTGAGCCAATCACCGGGAGACGGTGAGTTCTAGTCCTGCCTTAGGCGTGAAAGCTGGCTGGGTGACTGAGCCAATCACCGGGAGACGGTGAGTTCTAGTCCTGCCTTAGGCGTGAAAGCTGGCTGGGTGACTGAGCCAATCACCGGGAGACGGTGAGTTCTAGTCCTGCCTTAGGCGTGAAAGCTGGCTGGGTGACTTTGAGCCAATCACCGGGAGATGGTGAGTTCTAGTCCTGCCTCAGGCATGAAAGCCAGCTGGGTGACTTTCAGTCAATCATTCTCAGCCCAGCTCACCTCACAGGCTTGTTGTGGGGGAAAATAAGAGGAGGAATCTAATTGGATATGTTTGCGGCCTTGAATTATTTGTAAAAATAAGAAAAGCGAGATGCAGTGGCTTCCCTGGGTACTCAACTGCTCTGAGTTTGAAACTCATCAAATTTGGTACTCGGTGCACTTTGAAGCGAAAATTTTGTACCCGGTAAATCATCGTTTGATATTTAACAACAGTGGAACCTGTCACTCTTGTCAGCTGTCTTGCGACTCACTGCATTATTATTCCTTACGGGGAAAAAATTGTTTGTTTTTGGTACTCCTCACGCCTTCTGGAACCTATTAACGATGAGTAACCGAGGTACCGCTGTACAAATAAATATTATTATTTTTTTTAAAAAAAAAACCCTGCACACGTCTAAGAAAATCCCGGACAGTTGGGCCGTAGAGAAGAAGAAGAGAGCGATTTGCTTTCTTTTCCAGCTTGTGAAAAACTCTTTGGAGGGCCAGAACCGATATTTTATCAGAATAATTTGGCCTTCAACTTGGAGAGAGAGAGAAAAAAAAAAAGGATGGGGGAGGGACTGAACTGAACTGCCAAAAACACACACAAAAAACCAAAAACCCTGCTGCTCTTTTAAAAGGCTCGCAATCCATCTGCCACCTTCCCAAGATGGGAAGTGGGAAAGGGGGGGGGGGCGGGAAAAATCTGAAAAAAAAAAAATATCTGTAAACTCTGCCGGAGACCAGCTGGTGAGGAGAAAGTGGCCGAAGACAGACGAGAAATACATTCGTGCCCTTTCTTTCTCTCTTCCCCCCCCCACAAAAAAATGTTTCCATAATTATTAAAGGGGAGGGGGGCCCCCATTTAGTTTTGGCCCAAGAGATAAATTTACAGCCATTATCCTTGTTTTGGAAGACAAGTGTTAATCAATTCGCCCAGCAAAGTTGGGCAATGAGGTGGGGGCAACATCTCCCACCCTGGATTTTTTTTGTGTGTGTAGCTCCAAACTGCAAAGAAAAGGGGGAATGAGGGAGGGGAGGGGGAGGAGGGATAACACCCCCCATCAAAGGAAGGAATTCCTTAAAGAAATAAAAGAGGTGGAAAATGGATCATTAAAGCGTCCACCTCGCCTCTGCTTCAGTTTTGCACGGCACAATATATAAAAGATGTTGAGACTCTAGACAATGCAGAGAAGAGGACCAAAGATGGTTAGGGGGCTGGAGGATTAAAAAAAAATGAATGGTTGCAGGCAGTGCTTTTTTTGCAAAAGAAAAAGGTGCCAGAACTCACACACGTCATACAACCAACCCTTGCCCTACCCTACAAGGTTCCATCCAAAAAAGGTGCCGGAACTCCGTTCCGAGCGTTCTATGACAAAAAAAAGCCCTGGTTGCAGGAATTGGGTATGTCCAGTTTGATGAAAAGAAGGACTAGAGGCGACAGGATAGCAGTCTTCCAGTATTTGAGGGGCTGCCACGAAGAAGAGGGTGGGTGTCAACCTTTTCTCCAATAGCACACGAAGGCAGGACGAGAAACAACGGATGAAATTTAATCCAAGGAGAGAAGCAACCCGGAACTAAGGAAAAATTTCCTTAACCATGAGACCAATTAACCCGTGGAACCACTTGCCTCCAGAAGTTGTGGGTGCTTCAACGCTGGAGTTTTCCAGAAGAGACTGGACAGCCACTTGTCCACAGAATAGTATAGGCAGGGCTTTTTTTTCTCATAGAACGCCCAGAACGGAGTTCCGGCACCTTTTTTGGATGGAACCTTGTAGGGTAGGCAAGGCAGGTTGTATGACGTGTGTGAGTCCCGGCACCTTTTTCTTTTACAAAAAAAGCACTGAGTATATATAGGGTCTCCTGTTTGAGCAGGGGGCCAGACTAGAAGACCTCCACTCTTATATTCTGTATCTCTGCGTTCACACTGCTATTGATACCCATGTTTTCTAAAAATAATAATAATAAAAAAATCATAAGCCTCTTGTTATGTTGGCAAATACTCAATGCAGCTTCTCGACTAAGCTAAGTTGTTAGTATTATTTTGCCTTCTGTTCAATCGTGGCCGATTCTTGGAGATTGCCTGGGCCAGTCCTTACAGCTTCTTTGGCAAGGTTTTTTTTCCAGAACGGTTAGCCATTGCCTCTTTCCCAGGGCTGAGAGAAAGCGGCTGGCTCAAGGTTATCCAGCTAGCTTCGCGCCTGAGGCAGAACTAGAACTCGCAGCCTCCCGGTTTCAAGCTTGGTGCCTTAACCACGGCACCAAACTGCCTCTCAGCCTCTGTTATTTGTCTATCAATCATTGTTGTATCAAAGCTTCATCTTTCTTGCGTGCTTAGATGAAACATTCTCTTCTCATTTTAGATGTGCCTCCAATGCGATCTACCTCACAGGCTTGTTGTGCAGGTGAGTATTTAACTCCGTTTCAGAAATGTGAAAAATAAATCATTGATGTATTCCAACAATTCTCCTTCCAGTCGAGCTGGACACCTGATAATCAAATGGAAAACCTTTTGAAGCTGTCATTCTCCCCCCCGCCCCCTGCCAGCCCCCATTAAATATCCTCGGGGATATTTAAGATGTTTCTGTTTTCTGCAGCCCTGGAATTTCTCGTCTCCCATCCAAGTTTCTAACCAGCTTTGACCCTATTTAGTCAGCCCAGGAAGTGTGGGGCAGGAAAATAAAAGCGGATAAATTTTAGAGATTGTCAAAACTATAATGCTGGCAAGATAACAGCTTTCTGTCATTGATAACATAGCTGTGAAGATGGATGCACAGATACTATTGGCTTACGGCCACGATGGAGCCTAAGGTTTCTGTCGCTAAGCAAGACGGTGGTTCAATGAATTTTGCCCCGTTTTGTGACCTTTTGTGCCAGAGCTGTTTCAGTGAATCCCTGCAGACGTTCGCAAAAGGGGATCACGTGACCCCGGGGGGGGGCATGTCAAGTTGCCAAGCTTCTGGATTTTGATCACCCGGCCACGGGGTTGCTGCCACAGCTGTGTGAAAAACGGTCCCCTTGTGATGGTGGCCAATTATGTCAGAGAGGGACAGATCAAGCCCTCCTTGAAATCAGAACCTGGAAGACGACAGACGGGCTGTCCTTGACTCACAAGCTCTTATTTAGCGACCGAAGTTGCAATGGGGGGATTTGTGCTTAGATTGTAAGCCGCCCTGAGTCTTCGGAGAAGGGCGGGATATAAATGGGATTAAAATAAATAAAATAAAAATAAATAAATAAATAAAAAGGGACTTTTGTGACCACTTTTCACCCTTCAGAAGCAGCCCCTACGGTCACGGGATGAGCAGAACACTTCACCGCCATTTTGCTCCTGCAACAACGGCAGCGAGAAAGGTCGTAAAGCGAGGCAACGCTCGATAAATGTCTTGCCGGGCGGCCTAAATTCTGGGCTGCATGGTGATCGAGGACCACCTGTCAGAACTGGCTGGTCTGCTGGCTTTTTTTTACTAAAATGAGAGAGAGCTCTTGGAACAAGCTGAGATACAGCGAAACATTTATTCCCCCCCCCCCATGAGAAGAACGGAGAGACGGATGTTTCCCCCTGCGTAAGCTCCTTCGGGCTTTTCAACCCGCTCTTGACGTTTCAACCGAAAGCTCTGCTCGTAAAAATCAAAAGTCTTCTCAATGGCCTCCCTCTTGTTTGTAAAGAAGTTTTATTTCCACATTTTTAAAAAAAAGAAAGAGAAGAGATTTTTTTTTTTTGTAATCTGAGCTCTTCTAAATTCTCCTTTCCGTCGTCTTTTTTTTTTCTCCTTCTTCTTCCTTCCCTTATAAAATCCAGAAAAGAGAATCCCACAGTGGTACACACTTAACAAGACGCACTTACACAAATACACCCTTGGGGGGGGGGTGTTCACCATAAATAATATACTCTGTGTACAGTTATTTACAATGGCAACCAAAAAAACGAAATTAAAATTAAAAACAAAACAAAAACAGCTCACGGACCTCTTTTTTTTTTAAAAAAAAAAAAGAAGGAATGTCATCTTGAAAAATCTTTGCCTTAGCGTAAAAGGACTTTTTTTTTCAGTACACTCGGATACAATCTGCATGTTTTTGTTCTCCTGGCTAAGGAGGGGTGGATTTGTTCTACAGGCAAACACCTAAACTGCAAAGAATTTTTTTTTAAAAAAAAAAATTAAAATAAAAAATAGGCTGCGTTTCCAGGCTGAATTTTTTTCTCATTTAGTCTTGGCTAAAAGAGACCGAAACCAAACCGCAGAGCTGACATTCAGCAAGCATCAGTAGATGTAGCCTTCAAAGGGATATGAACGGTGGGTCTAGGAATGAAATGCAGAATTGTACCCGCTGGCGCAGGTTTGTGGCAAGAATCGGAACATTCATGGAATAACATTTTTTTAAAAAAAGACTTTTTTTTTTAAATGGAACTCAGCTCTCCCACCTCGCTTAAAAATGGGCTCTAAATATCGTCCCAGCTCACGTGCTTGTTGAGACGTCACGTTAAAGTAGCCAACTCCCCATCCTTTGGAGACTTATGAGATACCTAGAAAAACGATGGGATGAAATCTGGGTTCCAGAACGTTGATAGATCCCCCGTCCCTGGATCCCGAACGGGTGAAGTCTCCAGATCTGGTGGGGCTGTCCAGAGCTGAGCTGCAAAAAAAATTCCGTAAGACCGGTAAGGTAGCAGGAAAGATCAGGTGTCCTCGCCAGGGGTCCTGAGGATGTTCTAGACCAGTTCTGGAACCCCTTTCCGAAGCAACCGAGAACCAGCTCCTTCTAGAAGATCTAGATGTTCCTAGATCCAGGGAAATTGAACTCCTTTCTCTGCTTTTCCCCCTTTCTGCGGCTGAAATCAGAATCAGCAGAAAAGGCCTTGCAAACTAGCTCTCCATTTTTTTTCTTTTTCCTTTCTTCATGGAAGGAGAGTCATCCGTCTGTAGGGAATCCGCATAGCGCATCTTCCCTCTGGCCCATATTTAAAGCAAGGGGTTTTTGTGTTTGTGTTTGTTCAGTGTTTGCATTCTCTTTCTCTTCCCCCCCCTTCTTTCTGCAAACAGCGCACAGTGGGGAGTTGTGGTTCTGTCTGGGGATTTAACGCAATCAAACCCCTCCTGGAAGAGAGCAGCGAAGATAAAGTGGAAGCTTTATCATCACTTTGAGACGCCCAGAATTCCTTGGTACTCTCAGGTAGATATATACAAACACACACACACACACGCACACACGCACACACGTGTGATAACCCTGTGGAGCTTCTGAGTCCCTCTGGCATGTGTTTCAAGATCTTTTTTTTTATCGTCCTGGTTCAAATGTCACGCCAATCTTACTTTGCGATTAAAACAGACATTTGTTCACTTGCTTTGCTAGATTACGGGGCCCCTCAGGAGTCAGAACTGGGGTTTCGCTTCCTTTTCTGCAAAGGGAGAGGGGAGGGGGTCATTTTTCTTTGGGGGGGCTAAGAAAGTGGGCAAGGAGCAAAAAGGGGAAGAGAAGAGGAAAAAAGGCCACCGGGCACTGCAAACTCAGAAAATCAATACTCAGATCAATTGCTGATATGTGCAATGTGGATTTCTGAAGAAAATCTTTCTTTCTTTCTTTCTTTCTTTCTTTCTTTCTTTCTTTCTTTCTTTCTTTCTTTCTTTCTTTCTTTCTCTTTCTTTCTTTCTTTTTCTTTCTTTCTTTCTCTTTCTTTCTTTCTTTCTTTCTTTCTTTTTCTTTCTTTTTCTTTCTTTTCTTTCTTTCTTTCTTTCTTTTTCTTTCTTTTTCTTTCTTTTCTTTCTTTCTTTCTTTCTTTCTTTCTTTCTTTCTTTCTTTCTTTCTTTCTTTTTTAAGCAAAGGAAGGGAGAGTCTGTAGAACCAGTTGCAAAGCAGAGAGAATTTTTGCGATTTTTTTCAAAATAAACCCTTTTATGTACAGGAAACATCAAAAAGAGGTTTTCCCCAACTGGGCACATTTTCTATGAAAGTTTGGCCTATAATGAGCTTTAATTTTAATTTTTATTTTTTTTTAACCGTGTTGGCTTGGGCTTTGGGAGTTGAGCAGGCCAAGGTTTGGAAAAGATTTGCTGTGCCTTCTCTGTCGCAGGGAGCTGAATCCCAGCCCTAAGCGGCAACAACCTCTGGATTGCTGAATCAACTCAACATTCTGGATTCACCCATTATTAGGCAGAGCCACATGGTTCATACAACTCGTTAAACTCCCAAGAATTTAACCCAGGCCCAGGTTTGCGTGACTCAAAACATGGTTCGAAGGACGGCTGGCCGTGGCTTGGCGAGTACGGGGACCCCCACCCCCCCCACCCCCAAGCTGGCAAAACCCAAACTTCACACGCCACCTCCTAAACCCAGCTCAAGGTCAAGGTCAAGGTTCCCCCGCACATGCGTGCTAGTCGTTTCCGACTCTAGGGGCCGGTGCTCATCTCCGTTTCAAAGCCGAAGAGCCAGCGCTTGTCCGAGGACGTCTCCGTGGTCCTGTGGCCGGCATGACTAGACGCCAAAGGCGCACGGAACGCTGTTCCCTTCCCACCGGAGTGGTCCCTGTTTTTCTACTTGCATTTTTTACGTGCTTTTGAACTGCTAGGTTGGCAGAAGCTGGGAACGAGTAACAGGCGCTCAGTCTGCTACACGGCACTCGGGATTCGACCCGCCAAACTGCCGACCTTTTGATCGACAGGCTCAGCCTTAATCTAAGAAGTGGTCCCCGACAAGCGAGCTGAAGATTGTGGGAAATAAGCCAGGATAGAAAGAAGAAAAGGAGGGGAAAAAAAACAAAAAAACAAAACACTAATGCGTAGCAAAGAGGTCTGAAAAGTGCCTGGGGTGAATGTTTGCAGCATCTCGCTGGCTCGGTAGGGAAGGAGGGCGGTTCCCCTGATGGCAAGCAAGAAAGGCGGCCGGTCGGCCGGTCGTGGGAATGCCCCCCGAAGATGCGTGCAGGGCTGCTGCGCCAGTTCCAGCCCCTCCCCGCGTCCTTTCCCCCCCCACTTCTCCTCCCCCCTTTCCCCTCCCCTTTGCAGAGTCAATCTGGCGCAGGGAAGCGGGGGGGCGCCGCTTCCCACCCCGGCGTATCTTCCTGAAGCCAAGCCCGGGTTGGGGTTCGGGGGGGGTCCGTTCACCGGGGCTGAGCGGCTCTGGGGAGGACACCGGCCAGCGGGGGCAGAGGCGGTGGGGGCTCGCTGCCCCCTTGCAGTCCGTGGATGAGGATGCGAGGGACCAGAGGCCGCTGGAGCGCCGGGGGGGGCGCGCTGGGACCCCGGTACAGGTAGAGCGCAGCGCCGGGATCCAGGTTGGAGACCAGGCTTTGCGGGTAGAAATAGGGCGATGGGAACATCCGTTGCAGGGCGGAGTAGTTGCCCGCCTCGGCCAGCAGCTCCAGCCCCACCGCCGTCTGCCTCTTCCACTTGGTCCTGGAGGGGGGGAGAGAGGAAACGGGGTTCAGACGGAGGAGGAGGAGGAGGAGGAAGAAGATTTGGTGGCTCTCCGAGCTGGGTTGTTTTCTTGCAGACGTTTCATGACCCAACTAGGACATGTCATCAATGCTAGAAGGGTGTGTGGTGTGCAAAGAGGAGGAGGAGGAGGAGGAGGAGGAGGAGGAGGAGGAGGAGGAGGAGGAGGAGGAGGAATTTAACTCCGCAGGAAGCTTGAAATTACTTTTATTGAGGTGGGGTCTAAGAACAGAGTTCAGACAGAGGAGGAGGAGGAGGAGGAGGAGATGATTGTGGGGTCTTTGGTTGCTTGCTTTCTTGCAGATGTTTCATGACCCAGCTAGGTGACATCATCAGTGCTAGAAGGGAGTGGGGTTTGTGAGAAGAGGAGGAGGAGGAGGAGGAGGAGGAGGAGGAGGAGGAGGACTGTGGGATCCTTGGTGCTCTCTGAGCTGGGGGGGCTTTCTTGCAGATGTTTCATGACCCAGCTAGGTAACATCATCAGTGCTAGAAGGGAGTGGGGTTTGCAGAGAGGAGGAGGAGGAGGAGGAGGAGGAGGAGGAGGAGGAGGAGGAGGAGGAGGAGGAGGAGGAGGAAATGAATGTCTCTATTAGAGATGCTCAATCATCCAGGTCCTGCTTGCTGCCCCAAATGGAGCTTTTTTTTCCCCAAAAGCCAACTGGATTTCCTCAGCTTTTTCTTCTTTGAAAACAGAATAGAGCAGTCCTTGGCTTACAACAATTTGCTTAGTGACCGTTCAAAGTTACACAGCGCTGGGAAAAGTGATTTATGGCACTTTTTCCACACTGTATAGGATCTGTCGGTGCCACCATTTCTGCTGCAGTTGTTCCTGCAGCAAAACTCCAAAGAGTTCCGCCCCCACCCCACCCCCCCCACCCCCACCCCCGGCTCTCCTTTTTGTATTAAATACTCCCCTCTGCAACTCCATCCATAACTTTTAACCTCCATTCCTGCTTTTTAGGACATGCATTCTTGCAGCGCTCTGCTCGGTGCCTGTCTGAATGTGGTCCTTCCAGCTAGGGCCCCTGTAGGGTGTCTTGCGAAGATCTTGAGATCTGAGACCCCAGCTTGTTGCCTAAGGCAGGACTAGAACTCACCGTCTCCTGGAGATTGGCCCAAAGTCCCCCAGCCAGCTCCCATTCCTAAGGTGGAACTAGAATTCCCAGTCTCCTGCTTTCTAGCCTGGCGTCTCAACCACTAAAGCAAAGTGGTTCTATTCTTTAGAGTAGCTTTTCTTCCACACACACCTCCGGGCCGAGGATCCTTAAAATCAAAGTCATTTGCTGGCCTGTGTTGAAAAAAAAGACTACAATTTCAAAATCCCATTAAACAGCCGTGAGAAGCAGTGGCTGGAGAGATTGCCTCAATTTTCATTTTTAATTCAGTCAATATTGATAAATACAACCCAGGCGAACGGAAGTGCCTTCAGGGGGGGGACCCTCCGTAACCTAGAAAAGTGGGAAGGAAAAAAAAAATAACCCTTGCTCAGAGCCACCGTTGCACCGTTCGACAAGGCCACTCCTCTCACACGCTTTTTCTTCTTCTCTACAGCTAGTCCTCGACTTAACGTCTGCAACTGTTGCTAAGCGAAGCTGCTAAGTGACTAAGCTTGTTGTCCAGTCATCACGTGAACCCCCCCTTTCCCCCCCCCTGGCACAGTGCAACAGTCCTCCGTCCAAGCCAGTTGCCCAGCGTCTGAATATTGATCAAGTGACCACGGAGGATGCTGCAACGGTCACGAGCGCGAAAAACTGGTCGTAAGTGCCTTTTTTTTTCTCCCAGTGTCATGGTCGTGAAACGAAAAGTTGTAACTGAAGGAATACCCGTAGGGCCTCCGGGTTCTAACTCCAGGAGGGGTTGATCGGTTACCCTCCGTCGCTAAACGGAATGGTTGTAAACTGAGGACTGCCTGCAGTTTTAAGAATTAAGCATTGACAAAATTGACCCTCAGAAATTGACCATCTCCTTTGCTCTCTCCAACCTTACCTGCTGCAAGCAGTAACCCAGCTCAATCCTTGGAAGCATGGGAAACAGATACCTTTGAATCAAGTAGCCCATAATCCTTGCCTTTCACCTCTTCTGCCCAGGAGCAATTCCGTCTCCCTTTTCCCCAGTAAATTATTTATCGTCATCATAATTGTGTAATTACTGTAACTGCCCTTAATTATTGATGCCCGAAGCATCAATTGGGATATATTATTAATAGCCCAGCAACATGCTGTTATGCCTTTAGCTGAAAAAAACAACAACAGATTTTTTTCCCTTTCTCTTTTTTTCTCTCCCACCCACCCAAATTAAATAACTCCTCCTCCTCCTCCTCCTCCTCCTCCTCCTCCTCCTCCTCCTCCTCCTTCCTCTTCTTTCTCGTCTTCCTCGTGCCTGCCTCATCAAATCTGAAAGATTTCCTGTCTCTGAGAAATGGAGAATAAGAAGCAAATCATATTGATTTGAGAGGAGGAGGAAGGGGCACTTTTTAAAAAAAAATGCAAAAAAAGCATTTTTTTTAAAAAAAAAGTCTAACACAACAACCAAATAAAAAAAGAGAGAATTTTTTTTTTTAAAGGAAGAGGAGAAAAATCCGGAAGGAATTTCCGGCTGGGTCAAAAAGGGCATGTCCAACGGGTTGCGATAAATGTTTTGCAAACTCGGAATGCAAAAAAAAAATAAAAAATAAAAAATAAATAGGACTGAGTTTTCTCACCGTCGGCCTGTTTGTCCACCCACGGGTCCGCTCACTTTTTATCGATAGCCCATTTAATAAAACTGCTAATAGCTTAACTTTCCCAAACTGGAGAAAACGGCCTCATTCACCCAGCTTGCCCTACCCTAGTTTACTGAAACAGTCCCCTAGGTGCTGGATTCACACCAGACAGGCAAAGCACGAACTCTGGTGGACAAAGCTGCACCGCGTGGGGTGTGCATTCACAGGTCAGCCTACACCTCAGACTAACAAACCAGGTGTTTTTTTGGGGGGGGGCGGTTAGGGTCACCTCTGCTGTGCAGGCCCTGTTTTCAGATTCTGTTTAAGTCCGGGGTAACCTTAACCTGGCTCCTTCAAAACTCAGCAAGTCGGCTTAGTTGCTACCTTCTTGTTTTTTGGCTGTGTTTTTTTTTCAGACAGAAGGTGAAATGACCTCTGAACAGTTCCTGCTTCTTTGTTCAAATTCTCCCAGCTTGCTCTGGCAACCCTTAGCGGGGGGCCAGCATCTTGAATTTAATTTTCTCTCTCGATTTGCAATTATCACCAAGATGATGGCTTGAAGGAGGATAAGGACACCAAGGGATCAAGAGTTACTTGGGAAAGGTCAGTTTAAAAGACATCATTCATCTCTCTCTCTCTCTCTCTCTCTCTCTCTCTCTCTCTCTCTCCCTCCCTCCCTCCTTCTATCTATCTATCTATCTATCTATCTATCTATCTATCTATCTATCTATCTATCTATCTATCAAATATGTCTGCCTGTCTGTATCTATCTATTTATCTATCAAATATATCTGGCTATCAGTGTCTGTCTATCATCTGTCTGTCCATCAAATATATCTTTCTCTATCAAATATATCAGTCTGTCTATCCATCTATCAAATACGTCTGTCTGTCTGTCTGTATCTATCAAATATGTCTGTCTATCTATCTATCTATCTATCTATCTATCTATCTATCTATCTATCTATCTATCTATCTATCTACCTACCTACCTACCTACCTACCTACCTACCTACCTACCTATCTATCTATCTATCTACCTACCTACCTACCTACCTACCTACCTACCTACCTACCTATCTATCTATCTATCTATCTATCTATCTATCTATCTATCTATCTACCTACCTGTCTGTCTGTCTGTCTATTGTATATATAATTTTTTTATTCTTATTGGTAACAGTAGAGGTAGTCCTTGACTTATGACCACAATTCAGCCCCAAATTTTTGTTGCTAAGCGAGACATTTGTTCAGTGAATTTTGCCCCATTTTGCGACCTTTCGTGCCAGAGTTGTTAAGGGAGTCACTGCAGTTGTGACATGGTTGTTAAGTGATTTTGCCTGTCTGAATGTCGGAAAAGGGGATCGTGTAACCCCCAGGACACTGCGACCGTCATCAATACGAGTCTGTTGCCAAGTGCCTGAACTTTGATCACATGACCCTGGGGATGCTCACAAAGGTTGTAAGTGTGAAATATGGTCATAACTGACTTTTTTTCAGTGCTGTTGTAACTCTGAACGAACTGTTGTAAGTTGAGGATTGCCTGTAATTAGGCTTCTCATGTCATCCAAATTCATAGCTCTTCTGGAAGCTTCAGAGAAACGGACTCGGTGAATTTAACACATGCATAATTTAATTGGGTTATTGACCCTTTATCCTAAGTCAGCACAAAACATTTATTTATTATTATTTAGTGTGAATGATAGAATAAGCAATAGCACTTAGACTTTTATACCGCTCCACAGTGCTTTACAGCCCTCTCTAAGCAGTTTACAGAGTCGGCATCTCCCCCACCCCCCCACCCAACAATCTGGGGTCCTCGTTTTACCGACCTCAGAAGGGTGGAAGGCTGAGTCAACCTTGAGCTGGTCAGGATCGAACTCCAGGCTATGGGCAGAGTCAGCCTGCATTACTGCATTATGACGAGAACGTGAGAGAAGAGAAGTAAACATATACACACAATCCATGTAATTATTATGCACAACACTTCTGTGCGGGTATGGCAGTGGCCTCCTAACGGGCTGACCAATTCCCCTTGTTGCGATTGTGGTGCTGATATGCAAACTATCAAACATATTGTGCGGCCTTTGTTTTCTCGTTCCCTAGAAGACCAACACGAAGCAACGCCAGGCTACAAAACCGTACATTAACCAAAGTGGCTAGCTGCGTTCACGCATCAGATACCTGCCAGGCCTGGTCATAACAGCCATGATCAAAACTACGGGTGATTAAAAACTAAGCAAAACCTAAACCGATCAAGGTCAAGCTAATCAACAGCAAAACTAATCAAGATAAAAACAAACAATAGCCAAAATTAAAAAAAAACAACCAATCCAAGTCAAAAGTAATTAAAACCAAAACTAATCAAGGTCCCTTTAAACCAAGTTCAAAATTAATTTAGGATAAAAAATAGCCAAGACTGACACCAATCCAGGTCAAAACTTATCAAAATCTAAACTCAGCGGAATCTCTTTGAGTTGATTAAAAACCTTGCCCTCATCCCCAAGTCCGTTCTGTGCAAGACATGTGTGACAGCTAGATTGTGGCTTTCACATAATTTTTTTTATTTTTATTTTTATTACATTTATATCCCGCCCTTCTCCGAAGACTCAGGGCGGCTTACAAGCTTAGCAGTAATCAAGTGTCTTTTTTCCAGAATCCAGATAGGCGCCCTGTGTAATCCAGAAACTGGCTTCAGTGTCAAGAGTTCAGTGTCACCTCAAAGCTTGCAAAATAACCTCAAGACCTGCAGGTGGATTCGACCCTTTTTTCCCCCAAAAAATATTTCAGCACCATTTGAGCTGGACAGTGTTTATTTTCACTGCAGTGATTTCATTTGTCTTTTAAGCAGGGCCTGGAAATCGAGTGACTTTTGCAATTTAGCATCCTAAAATCATTTTTTTTTAAAGTAAAATCCTTGGCGCAGAGAGAAACCACCCAAACCCCAAGTTCTACATGTCTACACAAAAATAAGCCTCACTGAATTCAAGATAATTTTACTCCCTAAGGGAAATATCCACAGCTACAACTGAACACGGGTAGAGTTTTAAAATAACGGGGGGGGGGGGGCGAGTTTTTCAAAATCATTTTTAAAAGGCATTCCCACCACAGCCACACAAAAAAAATTAAATTGTAGGAAACGGCACCAATGTCAGTTACTCTTGATAGACACCTCTAACCACCATCGCCTCTCCTGAATTTTTCCTAAGATTTGCAGGAGATCATACATCTTCTTGCCTCCCCCAAAACGCAAGCCAGCTTCCAACTTCGTCCTACCGAGGTTCACACACCTCATTCCAACAGGAGCCAGCCGGCAATTGGGCTGGAGTAACCAGGTTAACAGGTGGAAGGAAAGAATAATAGGAAGAGGAGCCGAATTCAAAACCCCCCGCGCGCGTAGATTAAGAACGTAGAGAGTTTTCTACAAAAGATAAAATAGAACGGGGGCGTGGGGTGGGGGGAGAAATAGAAGGGGAGAAGGATCCAAGGAATTAAATTCCTGGATTAAGTTGAAGACGCTCTCGAACTTAAAACTCTTTTCGAACTAAACTCCTTTCTTTGCAAAACCTCCACGCTGGCTTCTTCTTCTTCTTCTTCTTCTTCTTCTTCTTCTTCTTCTTCTTCTTCTTCTTCTTCTTCTTCTTCTTCTTCTTCTTCTTCTTCTTCTTCTTCTTCTTCTTCTTCTTCTTTTGTTTGTTTTGTCCACAAACAACCACCTTGACCCCAATGTCTCAGTTGCGACTTTTTTTTTCTTTTTCTTTCTTTTTTTCATTTTTTCATATATATATTTTTTTTGGAACAGGCTTTCTCTCCAGGCTCCGATCCTTGTTTTCTCCAAAAGAAGCCGGGTTCTGGTACCAGCCCGGAATATTTGGAGATCTGGCTGAGGATTCATGAGCCGGCTGTTATCCCAAATCAAACCCAAGTCAAAGAACCAATTCAGGCTCAAGGTTGACTCAGCCTTCCATCCTTCCGAGGTAGGTAAAATGAGGACCCAGATTGTTGGGGGCAGCAACAAGCTGACTTTGTAATAATGCCGCTTGGGGTGTGTGTGTGAAAGTCCTAATAAAGCAGGCATATACCTAGAATGAAGGCTACTGCTAAGCTTGTAAGCCGCCCTGAGTCTTCGGAGAAGGGCGGGATATAAATGGGATTTTTTTAAAAAAAGAATAGAATAGAATAGAATAGAATAGAATAGAATAGAATAGAATAGAATAGAATAGAATAGAATAGAATAGAATAGAATAGAATAGAATAGAATAGAATAGAATAAATAGCCTTGGTGGAGCAGCGGGCTAATGCCTCCTTAAGTAACACCAGCTGCCTGCCATTAGTGCAGGTTCGAGTCCCACCAGGCTCAAGGTTGACTCAGCCTTCCATCCTTACACGGTAGGTAAAATGAGGACCCAGATTGTTGGGGGCAATAAGCTGACTTTGTAATAATGCCGCTTGGGGTGTGTGTGAAAGCCCTAATAAGCAGGCATATACATGGAATGAAGGCTACTGCTAAGCTTGTAAGCCGCCCTGAGTCTTCGGAGAAGGGCGGGATATAAATGGAATTAAAATTAAAAAAAAATAAAATAAATAAATTCCTGGCTCTGTGCTGTCTCCCCCCCTCCCCTCCCCCCTCCCCTCCCTTCCCCTCCCGCTTCCCTCCCCCCCTTTCCTCTCCCCTCCCCCCCCTCCCGCCGCCTCTCTTCCTCGCTCACCTTCGGTTTTGGTACCAAGTTTTCACCTGGGTGTCGGTGAGGTTGAGGGAGGCGGCCAGCTCCATCCTATCTTGGACGCTGAGATACTTTTGCCTCTCGAAGCTGCGCTCCAGCTGCGCCAGCTGGTGGTCGGTGAAGGCGGTTCGCGCCTTGCGCGGTTTCTTCAGCCGCACCGGAGGGCTCTCTCGGGAGCTGGAGATCTCCCGGTCGCCTTCTTCCTTCACTGGGGCCGGCCGGGGGGGCAGGGGGGGCGAGAAAAGGAGACAATGGGTCCCGGTGCTTTGGGGGGCGGGGGGGCGGCGGACGGAGGGGAGAAGGGGACGCCGGTTGGGGAAGGGGAGGGGGAGAGGAAGGGAAGCGAAGGGAAGAGAAAGGGGGGTGGGGAAGGAGAAAAGAAAGAGAGAGAGAGAGAGGGAGGGAGAGGAAAGAGAGAGAGAGTGGGGAAGGAAAGGAAAAGAGAGGGGGAAGGGAAGGGAAGCGAAGGGAAGAGAAAGGGGGGTGGGGAAGGAGAAAAGAAAGAGAGAGAGAGAGAGGGAGGGAGAGGAAAGAGAGAGAGAGTGGGGAAGGAAAGGAAAAGAGAGGGGGAAGGGAAGGGAAGCGAAGGGAAGAGAAAGGGGGGTGGGGAAGGAGAAAAGAAAGAGAGAGAGAGAGGGAGGGAGAGGAAAGAGAGAGAGAGTGGGGAAGGAAAGGAAAAGAGAGGGGGAAGGGAAGGGAAGTGAAGGGAAGGGAATGGGGGGGGTGGGAAGGAGAAAAGAAAGAGAGAGAGAGAGGGAGAGGAAAGAGAGAGAGAGAGTGGGGAAGGAAAGGAAAAGAGAGGGGGAAGGGAAGGGAAGTGAAGGGAAGGGAATGGGGGGGTGGGGAAGGAGAAAGAAAGAGAGAGAGAGAGGGAGAGGAAAGAGAGAGAGAGAGTGGGGAAGGAAAGGAAAAGAGAGGGGGAAGGGAAGTGTAGGGAAGAGAAAGGGGGGGTGGGGAAGGAGAAAAGAAAGAGAGAGAGAGAGGGAGAGGAAAGAGAGAGAGAGAGAGAGAGGGGAAGGAAAGGAAAAGAGAGGGGGAAGGGAAAGGAAGCGAAGGGAAGAGAAAGGGGGGGTGGGGAAGGAGAAAAGAAAGAGAACGAGAGAGAGGGAGAGGAAAGAGAGGGGGGGAAGGAAAGGAAAAGAGGGAAGGGAAGGGAGGGGAGGGGAGGAAAGGATGGGGAGAAGGGAAGGGAAGGAAAGAAGGAAAAAATAGAAAGGGAAAGAAAAAGAGGAGAAAAGGGAAGGGACGGAGAGGAAGCTGGTGAATAGATAAAGAAGGGTTGAAGGAAAGAGAAGGGCAAAGGAAGAGGCAAAGAGAGGAAGGGGAAGACAGGATGAAATAAAGAAAAACTGAAAGAGAAGATAGAACAGGAATTAAGAGTGGCAGGGAAGGGCAGGAGAAAAGGAAGATGTGGGAAATAGATGAAAAAGTTAAGCCATTTAAAAGAAAGGAAGGGGGAAATTAAAGGAAGGAAGGCAGAGAGAGAGAAGGAAGGAAGGAGGAGAGAAGGAAGGAAGGAAGGAAGGAAGGAAGGAAGGAAGGAAGGAAGGAAGGAAGGAAGGAAAATATTTTTCACAGGAACAGGGTTAGGGGTGTCCACCAGCTTCTGTGGATCTACCATGTGTAATTTATTCATGTCAAAAAAATCCCACTGCCCTTTACTCAGGAGTAACTTCCCTTCCCTTCCCTTTCATGAGACTCTCTCCTAATAAATTTTCACACACAAAACCATTTGCTTCTCTTCCCCCCCACCCCCACCCCCAAATTCCAGGTAGCTTTACCCAGAAGTATGCCCATAGGAAGATGGGAATTGTAGTCCAAAAGAACTAAAACACCTACTGGGCTGGGGTGGTGAAAAAAAACAGGTAAGCTATGCCCATTTCAAATATATAGTCAAAAGGATCTTTGCTGTTTCTTCTGTAAAGTCACACACACACACACACACACACACACACACACACACACACACACCCCTCCAAAAAAAACGAAAAAGAAAACCCAGGCACACACACAACACACAGCACTGCCTGGTGCCACGTTTTACACGCAGTGGCGGCCGCCCAAACATATTCCTTTCCTTTCATTTGCAACCTTTGTCATTAAATAATAATCAAACAATCAATATTAAACAATTAATAGATGTAATCAGCCCAGCCAGATCACCGATCCTTCCCTCAATAGCTTTCTGCACAAAGTCCTCTGGGGCCCGTCCAAACTGATTCTACGGCTCCGGAATGTAAAATTGGCATAAATAATAGACCTCGGGTTTTTTTTGGGGGGGGGGGCGGAAACAGCAAGGTGATGGAGAAGCGTGTTATTTTAAAGGAGAGAGGGGCTTTTAAAAAAAGCCGATTTTCTGAACTGAAAATCGACCAGCCTTTTTAAAAAACAAATACATTTATTTGGGGAGAGGAACATTTCAATCAATCAATCAATCAGCTGGAAGGGATCTTGGAGGTCTTCTAGTCCACCCCTCCCCCTTAAGCAAGAGGACCTATACCATCTCAGACAGGTGAACATCTAGCTTCTTCTTAAAAGCCTCCAGTGATGGAGCGCCCACGATTTCTGGTGGCAAGCTGTTCCACTGGTTGATTGTCCTCACTGTCAGAAAGTTTCTCCTTAATT
>NW_028148260.1:0-11321 GCF_947247035.1 Vipera ursinii | reverse complement strand
GCTGTGGACAAAGCGCATCCCTTCGATAAGACGGCGACCGGGTCCTCCGCCCGTTTTTGGGGGGCGTCTGTGACACACCGCGCGCCGTTTCTGCAGCCGAGGGACCACCGCCCCCCACCCCAAAAAAACAGTTTCATTCCCACCCCCTGCAGCGGAGATGGCCTTCCTTCCCTGCCTCTCCCTGGCCAGCTCATCCTTTGTCTTTACCTCGATCTGTCCTATGGTTTCTTGATATTCCTTGTCCCGGGTTTTGAAGAAAGATTCCGTCTCGTGGATTAAGTTGCCCAGGTTCTCCTCTGGCTGAAAGACACGCCAAGGGGCAGCGTCAGAATCCATTTATATTTTATTTTATTTTATTTTTTATTTTATCTTAATTCCATTTATATCCCGCCCTTCTCCGAAGACTCAGGGCGGCTTACAAGCTTAGCAGTAGCCTTCATTCTATGTATATGCCTGCTTATTAGGGCTTTCACACACACCCCCAAGCGGCATTATTACAAAGTCAGCTTAATTGCCCCCAACAATCTGGGTCCTCATTTTACCTACCTCGGAAGGATGGAAGGCTGAGTCAACCTTGAGCCTGGTGGGATGCAAACCTGCACTAATTGCAGGCAGCTGGTGTTACTTAAGGAGGCATTAGCCCGCTGCTCCACCAAGGCTCTAGATGATTATCACATTCATAAATCTATGTTTAAAACATTATCCCCCCCCCATGGATTCTGCCATCTCCCGAGGAAGGAGGAGCGGATGTGGATTCAGCCTGCTTTAGGTTATTTCAAAGACCAAGGGAAACCTTTTGAACTGGGGGGAACAAAAGAGAAGAGGGCTTCTGGCTTGTGTGTTCTTTTAATTCTGGAGAGGAAGAAGGCATGAGCCTCGGTGGAGCAGTGGGCGAATGCCTCCTTAAGTAACACCAGCTGCCTGCAATCAGTGTAGGTTCGAGTCCCACCAGGCTCAAGGTTGACTCAGCCTTCCATCCTTCCGAGGTAGGTAAAATGAGGACCCAGATTGTTGGGGGGCAATAAGCTGACTTTGTAAAAAATGCCGCTGGAGGGGGGGCCCAAAGCCCTAATAAGCAGGCATACACATAGAATGAAGGCTACTGCTAAGCACACTGATTTGTGCTTCTTAGATTGTAAGCCGCCCTGAGTCTTCGGAGAAGGGCGGGATATAAATGGGATTAAAAAAAAATAACCATAAAGATTCGAAGTTCCTTTTTTTCCCCCACGAAAGGGACGATAGAAGGATGGGGGGCCTGACCAAATGGGGTTGAGGGAAAGGGGGTTGAACCGGGTACCCTTTGTAAAGTTTCAGTTTGTAAAACAATACTAAGTCCTGTCTTGTATTCCCACAACCAAGCATGTCCTAGTAAAGATTCCTTTTGGACTAGAACTGCCTCCAAGAGTTTTTGTCTTCCTAAGACGTGGTTTGGGGTGGGTCCTGACAGGCAGGCTTAGGAGAGGCAGGGCAGCGAGGCCACTGCCTGGGGTCTCCGCCAGCCCAGCCCCCTCCCCGCCCGCCCCCCGGCTCCTCTGCTGCCTCCTGGGGCTCCTTCCTTGGATTCGAGATGGGACAGGGATTAATATTCATATGGACTTGCACGTAAGGGTGTGGGTATATGCACACGTGTGTATGTGGCGTGTTTATGTGTGTGCTATGTGCGTGCGTACCCTTGAGAGCAGGCAACAGACTTTCATTTTTAATGTGTGCCCGTGTGCCCAGAGTAAAAAAAAAAAGACAATAAGGCAGGCGTCTTCCAACTTGGCCCTTTCGTGACTCGTGGACTTCAACTCCCAGAATTCCTCAGCCAGGCACGCCATGTTTGAAAAACCCACATGCCTGGCTGAGGAATTCTGGGAGTGGAAGTCCAGGAGTCATAAAAGGGCCAAGTTTGAAGACCCCTGCAATAAAGGTTATCTTATCATCTTTTATCTTATCAGATCTTACTTTATATCTCATCCTATCTTATATCTTGTCTAATCTTATGCCTTATCTTTTATCTTGTTTGATCTTAGCTCTTATCTTATCATCTTTTATCTTATCATATCTTATTTTATATCTCATCCTATCTTATATCTTGTCTAATCTTATGCCTTATCTTTTATCTTGTTTGATCTTAGCTCTCATCTTTTATCTTATCATATCTTATTTTATATCTCATCCTATCTTATATCTTGTCTAATATTATGCCTTATCTTTTATGTTTATTTTAGCTCTTATCTTATCATCTTTTATCTTATCATCTTACTTTATATCTCATCCTATCTTATATCTTGTCTAATCTTATGCCTTACCTTTTATCTTGTTTGATCTTAGCTCTTATCATCTTTTATTTTATCATATCTTACTTTATATCTCATCCTGTCTTATATCTTGTCTAATCTTATGCCTTATCTTTTATCTTGTTTGATCTTAGCTCTCATCTTTTATCTTATCATCTTAGTTTATATCTCATCCTAACCTA
Source organism: Vipera ursinii (assembly GCF_947247035.1). Lineage (NCBI taxonomy): Eukaryota > Metazoa > Chordata > Lepidosauria > Squamata > Viperidae > Vipera > Vipera ursinii. Next base: position 8,857 of record NW_028148260.1, on the reverse strand, counting down.
TATCTTGTCTAATCTTATGCCTTACCTTTTATCTTGTTTTATCTTAGCTCTCATCTTTTATCTTATCATATCTTATTTTATATCTCATCCTATCTTATATCTTGTCTAATCTTATGCCTTATCTTTTATCTTATGTTTGATCTTAGCTCTTATCTTATCATCTTTTATCTTATCATATCTTACTTTATATCTCATCCTATCTTATATCTTGTCTAATCTTATGCCTTACCTTTTATCTTGTTTGATCTTAGCTCTTATCATATTTTATCTTATATCTTACTTTATCTCATCCTATCTTATATCTTGTCTAATCTTATGCCTTATCTTTTATCTTGTTTGATCTTAGCTCTCATCTATCTTATCATATCTTACTTTATATCTCATCCTATCTTATATCTTGTCTAATATTATGCCTTATCTTTTGTTTATTTTAGCTCTTATCTTATCATCTTTTATCTTATCATCTTACTTTATATCTCATCCTATCTTATATCTTGTCTAATCTTATGCCTTACCTTTTATCTTGTTTGATCTTAGCTCTTATCATCTTTTATTTTATCATATCTTACTTTATATCTCATCCTGTCTTATATCTTGTCTAATCTTATGCCTTATCTTTTATCTTATGTTTGATCTTAGCTCTTATCTTATCATCTTTTATCTTATCATATCTTACATCTCATCTCATCTTATCTCTTATGTCCAATCTCACGCCTTATCTTTCATCTTACGTTTTATTTTAGCTCTTATCTTAGCTTAATCTTATCCAAGCCTGCACAAAACCCACCAGCCCTTCAGAGGAGGGACAGGCACCAAAGCTGGCCAGGTTTTCATTCTCTCACTCAATACCACTATACCTTCAGGTATAATTAAGATCAAAGGCTTCTGAAAGGTTGCCGAAGCCACGGTGAGTTTGGTTTGGCACCGACGTAGGACTCGAGAGTTAGCTAAGGAAGCGGAGCTAAAATTAAAAACAGGCACTGGGCCTGCGGGTGAAGTGAGGTTAATATTTAAACATTTGACCTGACTTGACTGGGCTGCGGTGGCGCAGTGGTCAGAGTGTAGTACTGCAGGCTGATTCTGCTGACTGCCCGCTGACTGCAGTTTGGCAGTTCGATCCTGACCGGCTCAAGGTGGACTCGGCCTTCTGTCCTTCCAAGGTCGGCAAAATGAGGACCCAGATTGTTGGGGGTGGGGGCAAGAGGCTGACTCTGTAAACCCCTTAGAGGGGGCTGCAAAGCACTGGGGAGCGGCATATAAGTCTAAGGGCTACTGGTATTTTCTCTTTCTTTCTTTCTTTCTTTCTTTCTTTCTTTCTTTCTTTCTTTCTTTCTTTCTTTCTTTTTCTTTCTTTCCTCCCTCCCTCCCTCCTTTCCTTCCTTCCCCTCCTTTCCTTCCTTCCCAGTGGTTAGAATGCAATATTGCAAGCTGACTCTGCCCACAGCCAGCTGTTCGATCCTGACCGGCTCAAGGTTGACTCGGCCTTCTGTCCTTCCGAGGTCGGTCAAATGAGGAGCCAGATTGTTGGAGGTGCAACAGGCTGACTCTGTAAACCGCTTAAGAGGGGGCTGCAAAGCGCTGCGAAGCGGCATATAAGTCTAAGGGCTACTGCTGCTGCTCTTAATAACAGCAGTTCATCCATGGAAAGCGGGCCCTGAATAAAAGCAGAGTCCAAGTTGGGTCCAGGGCTTGGAAGGCAGAGGCTTGTCATTAGGGGGGGGTGTGAGAGAGAAGAGGCCCCCACTTACCTCTCCTGGGAGCTCCACAGTGGGGTTGCAGTTGGTAAAGTCTTCCCAGAGCAGCAGAGTGTCTTCGTTTTCCTCCCACGTCAAGCTGTCACAGTCGTCATCAAAATCAAAGGTCTCCCGCCTGCTTGAAGAGAGGAGTCCTCACGTTTACAACTCGGTTTTTCCAGCTTCGGAGGAAGCCCCGAGGACTGGCTGGCTAGCAGTAGCGGAGGAGGAGACCGAAGGGGGGCGTTGGGCCAAGCCCCTTTCCCTCCCGCCTGTCTTTCCTTCCGTCCTGCTTCAAGAAGGTAGCCCTCCAGGGGGCGCTCTGCACTAACCGACAGTCCTGCCTTCCACGCTGCCCTGCCCTGCAAGAATCAAAGGGTGTCCTGTCCGCCCCCCCGCCTTCCCTCCCCCCAAAAGCCCAAAGGAAAAGGGCCTTGTCTGGGATTATTTTAGCTTTCCTTCTTTCCTTCCCCCCTTCCTTCCTTCCTTCCCTCCCTCCCTCCTTCCTTCCTTCCTTCTTTCCTTCCTTCCCTCCCTCCTTCCTTCCCCCCATCCTTCCTTCCTTCCCCCCTTCCTTCCTTCCCTTTCCCGGAAGACGCACAGCCCCAGGTTGGTTTCTCGGGCCGGAGACACACACACACACACACCCCGCTTCCGGCAGCAAAGCCTAACCAGAGCCGCCGAGGGGGGGAGGAGGAGGGCGAGGTACTTACAAGTGATTGAACATCCTCTTCATTTCATCGGTGATGTTGAGCGAGCAGCTGACCTCCTCCTCCGAGAAGCGGGCGTTGTCCGTCTCCTGCTCGGCCACGTCTTCTTCCGACGTGAACCGGCGCTCCTTCTTCTTGGAAGCCACCTTGACCGGAGGAGAATAGGACCGTGACCGACAGGCCGGGATGGGCTGCTGCCCCGCCAGAGGAGCGGGGAAGAGAGGGCGAGCGGCCGCACACAAGCCACACCAGAGGTGTTAAGTCACAGGCCAGGAGGACGTCAGGCGGCGCAGCAGAAGCAAGCCACGGGCGGCCTCGGGCCACTCGGCCAGCCATGCGCAGGCCCAAAACGGGGGTGGGGGGGTGGCGCGTGGGGTTGGGTGGGGTGGGAAAACGCTGAAGCAGCTGGAGGCGCTCAGGGCGGGAAGCTGCGGAGCAAGAGGATCTGGCGGGAGAGGCGTCTTCTCGGCTTGTAGGGGAGAAGCCACCGCAGGGCCCGTGTCTGTCTACCGGCAGAGCTAAATCAGGCCAGGAAAAGGGGCTACACGGAATGGAAGTCAGAGTAGGAAAAAAGAGCGGAAAACACACGCACACACGCACACGCGCACACACTCAGGGGTTAGTTTCAGACACCAGAGAATGAAAAAGAGACTCGCTCACGACCGTAGCCAGGGGACCCCGAGTGCCGTTTTGGGGACTGCCTCCTGCTCCCGAGGCTGCCCTTATTCCCCACTTGGAAGTCAGGGGGCCATTGGGGGCCGCCGGTGGCGGGACTGGGCCTTGGAGCCAACGAGGGGCTTGAGGCAGCCAAGTGCTTGGTTCAATCCCACGCCCACCCCCTAACCGGGAGCTAAAGCAACGAGCGAGATCTCCAAGTGGGACTTCTTGAGAACTACGTGACTCCTCCTGGGGGTCTGGCGCTTACGAACCCGGCCAGGAGGAGGGGAGGACGAGGGGAGAGTGGGGACCAGGGAGGTCATCAGTTCCACTCCTGCTTCTTCTTCTTCCTCCTCCTCCTTAAAACCACACAGCCGTGTGTTCTTCCGCAGGGCCGGCCAACCGAATCACCTGGAATATCTTGGTAACGTCTTCCGAGTTGCGCTGCTGCGCTACATCGCACAGCTTGGCTGTGATATCGATACGCCGGCAGATGTCCATGTCCACTCTCATGGCTTTCTCTTGGATCTTGTAGTCCAGATCTGTCATGGGCTGCGGGGGAAGGGACAGCAGGTGAGGGGGGCAGGTTACACACCTCGCAAGAGCAGAGGGGCGCTCCGCGGATCAGGCCGGCCTTCGCACGGGAGGCTGCCCCCCTTTTCCGAGCACCAAGGGGCTCCGAGTCGTTCACGGACGCGGACAAAACGTTCCCCTCGAGAGAGAGCAGTTGGGCGCTTTCCCAGGGTGTGGGTGTGTGTTTCTGTGTGTTTGGTGTGTGGGAGACAATTACAGTGGGATACGGGGACTGTCTGAAACACAACGTCCAACTAGGAAACTCACCGGCCTGCTGCGAAGGCAAAAGCTTCCTTTGACCTAGACCGGGGGTAGGCAACCTCGGCTCTTTTATGACTCATGGACTTCAACTCCCAGAATTCCTGAGCCAAGTTGGCTCAGGAATTCTGGGAATTGAAGTCCACGAGTCATGAAGGAGCCATAGTTCCCCCATGGCTGGCTCAGGACTTCTGGGAATTGAAGTCCACGAGTCATGAAGGAGCCATAGTTCCCCCATGCTGGCTCAGGACTTCTGGGAATTGAAGTCCACGAGTCATGAAGGAGCCATAGTTCCCCCATGCTGGCTCAGGAATTCTGGGAATTGAAGTCCGTGAGTCATAAAAAGAGCCGAGGTTGCCTACCCCTGCCCTAGAACAAAGGGGAAAGACACAGCACGCCCCTCCCCCCAAAGAAACTCCAGCCAAACACGCTCGCAATCCCTGAATGTGGGGGAAGGGGAAGGTCGTTCTCTGTAATCTGAACTCCCCCCCCCAACACACCATTTGTCCCTGCAGGAGAAGCAGAGGAGGAGAGCAAATCAGCCTTATGAGGGATGGCCCCCTGCCTTTGCGGTGTCATGCGGAGGAAGGGTAGGGTGCTGAGAGGCTGCCGCCCGGGCCCAGCACTGGCTGGCGAGAAGGAAAGACACCGGGGTGCTGGTTGGGGGGGGGGAGCAGCAAGTTAATGCATCGACACCATCGGAGGGGAAGCAGGAGGACGACGACGAGCGGGCCAGTCCGATGCATTGGGGGGGGGGGGTGGAGGGGGTCACACCAGGCGGGCAATCTTAACTACAAGGGCAGACCCTCCAGCCAACCGGTGTCTCTGCCTGTCCTTCGCTGGCTTTACGAGAACGACCCGCTCGGCTCCGACCGGCACGGCCGCCCGGGCTTACTTACGTCGCTCATCAGACCCTTGAAGACCACCAGTTTCGGCTTTGAGCCTCTCGATTTTCTCATTGAGCTCCTCCTGGAGAGCTTCGGCCTCCTGGGCTTCCTGAAAGGAGGAAGGAGAGACCCGCCGTGGAAGACGCCGAGGCGGGAGCCAGACCCAAACGGTCCCGTTGAAGGCTCACCTTGGCGCCACCGAACCCCCTCGAGGCTTCCTCGAGGCAGAGCGCAAGTTTCACCACCTATGCTCAATCGGGTCCCAATTTCGGGGGCGGGCGCCAGGACCCGTGAATTTCTCGTTTTCCAGAGGGCGGTCCACCTTCCCGCCCACCACTGCTGGCAGGAGACCCGATCTCAGTCTGCAGTGGGTCAGCCCCAGTTTTTCCCCATTCCGGGATTCCTTGCTGCAGACGGGAAGGGCTATCCCAACTAGGGCGGCTCGAGCAGGTAGCCTGAGACTGCTCTCCGTTCAACCAGGAAGAACCGTCCAGAAGAGCAGCGGTCTCCACAAGCTTGTCAACCTTCGAGACTAGTGGATTTGAAACTCTCAGCACGGCTGGCTGAGGAATTCTGGGAGTTGAAGTCCACAAGTCTTCAAAGCTGCCGAGGTTGGAGAGCCCTGCAGAAGAGGAGAATGGCTACCAGGCGCTGGTCACAGCCAGGAAGGCGCCTCATGGGGGCTGTGGGCCGAGTTTGCTCCCTGACGCCCCAACCGAGGCCTAGCAGGCCCCTGGGATTCCCTACTCAGGGGGCTCCGTTGATTTTCTTGTTCACGGAGTGAACAGGCTTCAGCTCCAGAGATTGGTGTATAGGGGAACCTTGGCTCTTTTATGACTGGTGGACTTCAACTCCCAGAATTCCTGAGCAGCACGCTGAGGGGAAAGGGAGAGGTTTCCAAGCTGAGCCAGGCTGGCTCAGGAATTCCGGGAGTTGAAGTCCCGAGTCATGAAGGGGCCAAAGTTGCCCCATGCTGGCTCAGGAATTCTGGAATTGAAGTCCATGAGTCATCAAAGAGCCAAGGTTGCCTGCCCCTGGCCTAGGCCGCTTTATGACTGGTGGACTTCAACTCCCAGAATTCCTGAGCCAGCCGTGCTGAGGGAAAGGGAGAGGTTTCCAAGCTGAGCCAGGCTGGCTGAGGAATTCTGGGAGTTGAAGTTCGCAAGTCATGAAGGGGCCATAGTTCCCTCATGCTGGCTCAGGAATTCTGGGAGTTGAAGTCCACAAGTCATCAAAGAGCCAAGGTTGCCTGCCCCTGGCCTAGGCCGCTTTATGACTGGTGGACTTCAACTCCCAGAATTCCTGAGCCAGCCGTGCTGAGGGGAAAGGGAGAGGTTTCCAAGCTGAGCCAGGCTGGCTGAGGAATTCTGGGAGCTGAAGTCCACCAGTCATCAAAGAGCCAAGGTGGCCTGCCCCTGGTGTAGGCAAACACTCCAGTCCTGACGATCAGCAAAACCGACGGGAGAAAAGCTCTACCTCTTGCAGCGTCTCCACCATCGACTCCAACCGCATCCGCTTGGCCACTTCCTCCTCCCATCTGAAAGAGAAGCAACAGGCAACATGAGACGTGGCCTCCCACGCTTCCTTCAGCAGGGCCTGAACGTAGATTTCCGGGGCGAGTTTCCTTCTCTCGCTCAAAAATCAAACCTGTGCCTTTTTTAAATTTATTTTAATTCCATTTATATCCCGCCCTTCTCTGAAGACTCAGGGCGGTTTACAAGCTTTTTTGGGGGGAGGGGGTGGAGGCAAGAAGCTCCCCCATGCTGAAAATTGCTTTTCACTTATAAGGAGCCGGTTTTCCTTTCCACGGATAGGAATACTCGGCCGGGTTCCGCTTTTTCCTTCAAATTAAAACCAAAAGGCTCAGTGGAGTTGGTTAGAAAGTCCGCCAGCCACGGCTTTCGTAACATCAAACCGTGTCAACCCCAAAACGTGTCAAGGGGATTATTCCAACCCCCCCCCATCCTTTTAAACCAGGGGTCTTCAAACTCGGCCCTTTTATGACTCGTGGACTTCAACTCCCAGAATTCCTCAGCCAGCCCTTTTATGACTCGTGGACTTCAACTCCCAGAATTCCTCAGCCAGGCTGCCTGAGGAATTCTGGGAGTTGAAGTCCACGGCTCATAAAAGGGCCGCGTTTGAAGACCCCACGTGCCTGGCTGAGGAATTCTGGGAGTTGAAGTCCACGAGCCATTTAAAAGGGCCGCGTTTGAAGACCCCATGTGTCTGGCTGAGGAATGCTGGGAGTTGAAGTCCACGGCTCATAAAAGGGCCAAGTTTGAAGACCCCAAGTGCCTGGCTGAGGAATTCTGGGAGTTGAAGTCCACGAGCCATTTAAAAGGGCCGCGTTTGAAGACCCCATGTGCCTGGCTGAGGAATTCTGGGAGTTGAAGTCCACGAGCCATTTAAAAGGGCCGCGTTTGAAGACCCCATGTGTCTGGCTGAGGAATGCTGGGAGTTGAAGTCCACGGCTCATAAAAGGGCCAAGTTTGAAGACCCCAAGTGCCTGGCTGAGGAATTCTGGGAGTTGAAGTCCACGAGCCATTTAAAAGGGCCGTGTTTGAAGACCCCGCGTGCCTGGCTGAGGAATGCTGGGAGTTGAAGTCCACGGCTCATAAAAGGGCCGCGTTTGAAGACCCCATGTGCCTGGCTGAGGAATGCTGGGAGCTGAAGTCCACGGCTCATAAAAGGGCCGAATTTGAAGACCCCTGGTTTAAAAGGAAGCCGGCTGCTGTAGACTTCCTCATTCAAATCTCTGCTCAGGGTTGCCTCGAAGCCTCAACGGGTTTAGCCGCATTTGGAACCCATGAAGGACAAATAGTGGAGATTGTGTTGTTTTTCTACGCCCCAAAATCCTTCCCAGGTGCCTCCAAATATGCTGGTGGAGCTCACTCACTCACACACACACACACACAGACACACACAGACACACACACCGCAAGTACCATTGCAAAACAAGCTAGCCAGGGTCCATTTTTACATCTCCTCCTATCCTTAATAAACATTCTGCTTCCTCGAGCAGAAACTGGTCCAGGAAAATTATTTCTGGCTTTGCTCTTCGGCCCCGGCTGTTTATAGCCCGGCTAAACTACCGGCCTTGCAATTTGTTTTTAGCCCGGACGATTCGAGACTTCAGGTCCAAGCGAGCCGGCGCGCGTGTGGCCGGACGTGCAGCCACAGATGCCTTTTCCGCTTTTCTCCTGCCCGTTCGATCAGGACGGAAGTGAGCCAGCCAGCTGGCACCAAGGGCCAAGCCCATCCTCCCCAGCGGTGGGTCCTTCTTCGAAGCACGTCTCAAAAGAAGAGCTAGCCGGGCCAAGATGCTTGGCCAACATCACGAGGTTTTAAACCTCTTGGGGTCCGGTCCGGTTAACTCACCGGCTGTCGGAGGGAAGGACCGCAATCATCCCCCCTCGCTTTAAGGATGGCTGCGAGGAAGATGGAGGCCGAAAGGGAAAGTGTGTGTGTGTGTGTGTGTGCGCGCGCACGCACGCTTTACCATCTGCCTTCGCCGGTATTGATGGCCAGGCCGGTCTTATTTATAGCTTTTCGACAGAGCCCGGCTGGCTTTGAACGGAAGCCAAAGGCTGCATTTTGCTAATGGGGAAATCAAGGCTCCCCCATCAAGTTATTAAAAGGAAAAGGTTTAAAAAAAAAGAAAAGGGAAATGGCTTCTCCCTTGACAATGAATTCCACACACATACACACCCCGTAGGCTTTTGCAGCCTCCCCTTCCCCACCACGTCCCCAAAGCCTTGGAGCTGCTATCAAATGGGGGGGGGGGAAAGAGAGAGGAATATTGGGGCTCCCGGCTCCCCTTTCTTCAAGGACCCCTGAGCGGTGCAGAGAGACTCGACTGCAGCCCGTCGGGGACGCTGGGCTTGGCGGCCATCCCACCGGCGCTGCTCTGGAGATGCTGAACCAGCAGCAGCCCCCCCTCCTCCTCCTAGACATCGCCTTTTGCCCAAGCCAAGAAACCGCAGATCCATTAGCTTCTCCTTGGGGCCGGCTCACATTTAATTATTATTTTTTTCTCCTC
>NW_028148261.1:7500-32500 GCF_947247035.1 Vipera ursinii | reverse complement strand
AAAAGGGACAGCAAAATTTAGAGAGAATTAGAGTGTGTCTCTTTGTCCCGGGTGTTGTGATTCAGGGTGAGCCTGTGGGTGCGGCAGTTGGGTCGGACGACTCAGAGGAGGAGGGGGGTGTTGAAGACCTTGCTGAGGGGGTTGAAGATCTTGCTGATGATAGCCCTCAGGCAGGCCCCTCCCACTTGGTCACCATGGAGACCCAGCTGTGTGAGCCTGACAGTGTGGATGAAGATGACCCACAGCTGGCCCTGTTCAAGGACGCCCGACGCAGGAGGCAGTCAAGTAGGAGTAAACAGAGGAAGGCTGTGGGGCTTCTCGGAAGGAGGCAGAGAGAGGCCACGCCCTGAACTCTTTATAAAGGGAATGTGTGGGGAGGGCTGGTTTGCTGAAAGCAACCGCTCAGATAGTGTTTCAAAGCTCCTGTTTCTTGGTTCGTGTCTTGTTTGTTTTTTGTAGTAATAAATTTGGCAGACGTCATTCCAGCCTCTTGCTGTTTATAAAGGGGTTGCCTTTTCTGCAGGGCCGGTAGCAGGCTGGTACAGAACACCTGGTGGGCCTGACCTAGAGATTTTGCATAACAATCAATTAAACTTTCAAATCAACATAACCAAGAAGATCAAAATTCTCCAGCTGGCAACTGCAACCGTGTGATAGAAGCTCTGTTGCTTTTTTAGATGCATTGCACATTAAACATACATAAAAAGGACTTCAAGCATCTTTTCTCCTGGGGGGGGGTTGAGTTGTCTTCACCTCCAAAGCAATCAGTTTCAATTTCTACAGAAGCTCAAAGAAACATAAGCCACCGCTGCACTACAGTCTAAGCCATCGGATGCTTGAACCTGCAGATCAAGGACTGTGGGATCCTGGGTGCTGTCTGAGTTTGGCTGTTTCCTGGCAGATGTCTCATTACCCAACTAGGTAACATCATCAGTGTACTGTTCAATCCAAGTTCAGACAGCATCAAAGAGCCCACAGTTCAACCCTGAGCTACAAATATTCTGTTCTATTGGTAATTACATATGGGTGTCAAAGGGACGCAGTGGCTCAGTGGGTTAGGACCCTCAGCTTGTCGATCAGAATGTCGGCAGTTTGACGGGTCGAATCCCGAGTGCCGCGTAACAGAGTGAGCGCCTGTCCCAGCTTCTGCCAACCTAGCAGTTCGAAAGCACGTAAAAAATGCAAGTAGAAAAATAGGGACCACTCCGGTGGGAAGATAACAGCGTTCCAGGAGCCTTTGGCGTCTAGTCATGCCAGCCACATGACCACGGAGACGTCCTTGGACAAACGCTGGCTCTTCGGCTTTGAAACGGAGATGAGCACTGGTCCCTAGAGTCGGAAATGACTAGCATGCATGTGCGGGGCAACCTTTACCTTTACCTATTGGTGTCAAAAAGCAGAGACATCACCCTGTCAACAAAAATCCGTATAGTCAAGGCTATGGTCTTCCCAGTTGCAATGTATGGCAGTGAAAGCTGGACCATAAGAAAGGCTGAGCGCCAAAGAATTGAAGCCTTTGAACTATGGTGCTGGAGAAGACTCCTGCAAGTTCCTTGGACTGCAAGGCGATCAAACCGGTCAGTCCTAGAGGAGATCAACCCTGACTGCTCTTTAGAAGGCCAGATCCTGAAGCTAAAACTCAAATACTTTGGCCACCTAATGAGAAGGAAGGACTCACTGGAGAAGAGCCTAATGCTGGGAAAGATTGAGGGCAATAGAAGAAGGGGACGACAGAGAATGAGGTGGCTGGATGGAGTCACTGAAGCAGTAGGCGTGAGCTTAGATGGACTCCAGAAGATGGTAGAGGACAGGAAGGCCTGGAGGAACATTGTCCATAGGGTCGCGATGGGTCGGACACGACTTCGCAACTAACAACAACAATTGGTGTCAAATGCTTTAGCAGCCATGTAAATGAATGTAGCACTGAAGATGTTCCCTAGTTGGTTGATGAAATGTCTGCAAGAAAAAAACCAAGCTCAGACAGCATCCCAAACCCCACAGTCCTCCTCCTCCTCCTCCTAGCACTAATGATGATACCTACTTGGGTGATAAAGCATCCACAAGTCAATAACTATGCCCAGAGACCACCAAGGACCCCGCAGTTTAACTCTAAGCTACAAATATTCTATCAAGATCAGAGAATGCTTCCTGAAATCTGGATTAACTCTCTCTCTCTCTCTCTTTCCTCCCTCCCACACCCCCAACAGCTCACCCAAGCTTCATCTATGTCTTTTTGCCTTATGCCCCACCATCCTGTTCTCCTAAAAGTGTGCCAGCTGGGTCATGTTGCTCAGCTATGATCTTTATGTGGCATCTAATGAAAAACAGCTGCTTGTTAGCCAGGAGGAAATGTTGGGATGTTTAGAGAGATAATTATTTCCACTCTTCTCTTCCTTTCCACCATTTACGAGCGAATTATAATATTACCAAATCATGTTCAATGCCATCTCGGATTGCACGTCCTAAAAATGAATGTGGTTCATTAACAAAGTGATGAATATTTAAGCAAGTTCACGTTGCATAATGAACTTACAGCCGCACACGTGGAAAAGAACATTCCCCACTAGACAAATCTCTTAATATTTGTTAATAATAACAACCGCTGTTAATAATAGAACGCTAATGCTTCTCCAGGAAATACCACAGGTACAAGCAATTGCATTTGTCTCCTTGCTTTTGAAGAACCCTCTTGCTTTAGTCTTAAGGATGGAATGACCTAGATAGCCTACAAGTTGCCACTTTTTCTTCTGCTCCAAATGCATCCTGCTTCTCCCACGTAGCAGCTGTAAATGTGAAAGAGTTCTAGGTGCCCTAGTGGGCAACCACTTAAAAAAATCAACATGCAGCTATCATAAGAAACAGCTAGGCTGGGCAAGAAACCCCAGGAGTTACAACGCCAAGGTACCTATGAGGTTGAGAAAGCACCACCTTATTCAAAGAGCTTGTTATTGGAAGCAGTTTTTGCAACCTTAAGCAAAAAGGGTTGTTTAGATGTTGACCTACGATCGAAGAGGGCCACTTTGAAGCCATCTTTACTCATGGGGGGCTCACTGAGTAATTTTGGAGCAGTCATTCTCCCCCTGCCCAAAGGTATTGTGGGAAATTGGAGGAGCAATTTCCAGCTTCAGCTTCTGAAGGAAAAGAAGAAATCGATCTGAGGAAGGAAGGAAGGAAGGAAGGAAGGAAGGAAGGAAGGAAGGAAGGAAGGAAGGAAGGAAGGGTTGTTTTTATGCTTTTATACACTTTTCCTTTCTTTCCTGCCTGAAGGGAGAGCAAAAAGGAGATGGTTCTTAGTTTAATGACTGGGGATTGAGAGGACACTGTTAACAATGAGTCTAAAAAAAAGGTGTCAGGGACTGTCCATCATGCAGGTCCTCGAGATTTAGTCTCTTTTGTTTCAGAAATTTAGAACAGTAATCTTTCTGTCTATCTTTCCATCTGTCCATTCTTCCTTCCATCCATTCCTCCACACATTCCTCCATCCATCTACCCATCTCCATCCATTCATCCATCCACCCTATCCATTCATCTCCATCCATCCATTCCATCCATCCATCCATCCATCTCCATCCATTCCTCCATCCATTCCTCCATCCATCCATCCATCTCCATTCACTCATCTCTCCTTCCCTCCATCTCTATCCATCCATTCCTCCCTTCCATCCATTGATCCATCCATCCATCTCCATTTACTCATCTCTCCTTCCCTCCATCTCTATCCATCCATTCCTCCCTTCCATCCATTGATCCATCCATCCATCTCCATTCACCCATCCCTCCCTCCATCTCCATCCCTCCATCCCTGGAGGCTCCCTCCCTCCCTCCATTTATCCATCTCCATTCACCATTCACCTTTTCACCCATTAATTCATCCATCTGTCCGTCCGTCCATCCATCCATCCATCCATCCATCCATCCATCCATCCTTGCAACCATCCATCCTGTTCTTGCCTTGGAATCCTCATTGATTGACTTCTGCATCTGTTGTCCTTTCAATGAGCCACACCATTCCAAGGTTCTGGGACATATGAAGCAAAACAATGCCTGGGGCTGGAATGGTTGCAGAAGATCACCAAAAGCCTTGTAGAAGACTGAAACAGAATCTCCAGTCTAGGAGATATTTGCCCAACATCTTTGGAAGCTTCCTGGCCATTTCCCTTGTCTTGATCCAGCAGACGAATAGAATAGAATAGAATAGAATAGGATAGGATAGGATAGGATAGGATAGGATAGGATAGGATAGGATAGGATAGGATAGGATAGGATAGGATAATAACTTTATTGTCACTTTGAATGTACACTAATTGCCATACGTTAAAATGAGATTTCGTTGCATTCAGCTCTCAAAGGATCACCACCTCCGATACGCACTACATAAATATGACAAAAATAAATAAATGAGTACAGAATTTTGCATATACTCACATATATCATATGACACAGAGGAACAACATTCGAGTTCGGGTTATGTATTGTATACGTGTGCATGGCAAGAAAAAACAAATCTTGTGAGTTTACCAGACGGATAGGGAACAAAGCTATTACAGAATCAGGTAGTCCTGCTAGAAAGTTCTCCCACCTCCCCCTGGATCCACTCTAATGATCTAATAGGACCACCGAAATCCGGTGGCGGCAAAGAAACACATTTCAGCAAGTCGGATCGTCTCGGATTGAAATTGGATTGTGTTTAATGTTTAATCCTCTCTCCTTAAAGCAGATTGCTGCCAATCATATATGCTTTAATGGCTGTTTCAGAATCATGCTCTGTGACGCCCACTCTTCTCTCTCTGATATTTAAGTTATTTAATGCGGGGTTTGCAAGCTCCTTTCTTCCGAGTGGGCATTCAAGGTGAGCTAAGGACATGGCAAGTACTGACAAAAGGACAACAAAATCACGAGGGAGGTTGAGATGAACAGGAGGAGGAATTAAAAAGCTAATAAGATGCATGGATTTGGAAAGACCAGGCGAGGGTGATCCAAACAAAGAACAAAAAGGAAACTAAGCAACAAAACTTCTGGAAAAAAAATCGACCAACTTTTTTTAAAAAAACAAAACAAAACAAAAAGGTGGACATTATCCCAAACTGTGGCTTCAAGATGCTAAAAGGAGGGGGTGGAAAGATAAAAGAGAATATAGGATATTAAATTTAGTGGCTGAAACAGTAAAGTGCACAATGGGCCAGAACACACAGTTGTAGTTGATTGATTGGAGAGTGAGGGCTCACGCATGAGGCAATCTGCACTGTGATTGGTTGCTGTAGGTGTAAAGGGGGAGTTTCCCCTTTTCCCCCGCCTTTTTCCTTCTGTGTGCTCTGTTTGAAATTTACCTCATGATATTCCTGAGGATTATCTGTTTACCTCATGATATTCCTGAGGACTATCTTCTCTGCTGTGTGTGTGTGTTTCTGTATTTTCTTACTCCTGGTACAGCGACTTGAATCTTTTTGTTCTGAAAGGGTATAAAGAGTGGAAGATTTTTTTTTTCTGTGTGTGACTTCACCCCTTTAAGCAGCCACCAAAAGGGAGGAGGACACCCAACTCTGTTTTGATCAAAATAAAAGTTGTTTTCTTGCTGAAACCTCAGCTCAGGAGTTTCTTTGGCTTTTAGAAATTCCTGAGTAGCCCAGAGAAGTTCGTGAGGTTAAGAGGAGAACCTTACATTACGATCAAAGCTAAGCCTGATACATATTGACAAATGTGTGTGTGTATGTACGTCTCTCTCTCTGTGCAAACCCATATGCAAAACTAGACTTATCTATAAGGTAAAGGTGGTCATTTTTGGTTAGTGCTTGGATAAGAGACCACTCAGTGATCAAAACTGGAGTGATTAAAATAACACCCTGGAAGGACACAACTCGTTAAGCACCAGGCTAGAAACTAGGAGACTGTGAGTTCTAGTCTCTCTTTAGGCATGAAAGCCAGCTTGGTGCTTCTGGGCCAATCACCAGGAGACTGTGAGTTCTGGTTTCTCCTTAGGTATGAAAGCCAGCTTGGTGACTTTGGGCCATTCACCAGGAGACTTAGAGTTATAGTCCCAATTTAGGCGTGCAAGCTAGCTGGGTGACTTTGGACCAATCACCAGGAGATGGTGAGTTCTAGTTCTACCTTAGGAATGAGGGTCAGTCACTCTCTCCCAGCCCAGCCTACCTCACAACATTGTTGTGGGTAAAATAGGAGGAGGAAGAATATATATATATATATATATATATATATAGACTCTGTTCTGCAATAGCAGGCATTTTAAAATGCATTTGCTCTCATTATTTCTATTCTCAGTCTAAAAGTGTGCATTTTTGCGATGCCTTATTTGGGGGCAAAACACTTTCCTTTCCAAGTAAATAAAGCATCTCTAGCTCGAGACAAACGCTTCGTGCATTTGACACGGGATTGTAGCTCACGACAGCTCATCCTGCCGATGCATTTGACATTATTTGTCACCAAACGCTCTGCGGTTGTCTTTTCCCTGCCTACAAGTCATTTTGGAAACATCCTACATTTCAAACTGTATCACAAAATAGTCAACAGCCAGTTGGAAGTGATGGTTTACATAATTTCAGTGGGACACATTTTCTTGTCAAATTCTCTTACAACGATGTTCTCCAGGTAACTCGGTTGGTTAGGAAAGGAGAGGAGAGGGAAAGTTGAGGAAGGAAAGGGGAGGGAAGGAAGGGGAGGGGAGGAAAGGAAAAGAGAAGAGAGGGGAGGGGAGGAGAAGTTGAAGAGAAGGGAAGGGCAGGAGAGGAGATGAAAAGTTGAAGTGGGAAGGGGAGGAGAGGAGAGGAGAAGTTGAAGAAGAAAAGGGGAGGGGAGGGGAGGAGAAGGGAGAGGAGAGGAAAGGAAAGGAGAAGAGAGGAGAGGGAAGAAGAGGAGAGGAGAGGAAGATAAGGGAAAAGAAAGGAGAGGAAGGGAAGGGAAGGGAAGGGAAGGGAAGGGAAGGGAAGGAAAGGGAAGGGAAGGAAAGGAAAGGAAAGGAAAGGAAAGGAAAGGAAAGGAAGGGAAAGGAAGGGAAGAGAAGAGAAGAGAAGGAAAGGAAAAGGAAAAAAAAACAACCTCAGCAACCAGTTCCTTGTTTGGAAGGAGCCAAACTATTAGTGCCATTGAAGCTTGTCAATTCCCAAGAAAATCCTGAGATGTGAGCAGCTTGGGGACAACAGGAACCACATCACAATTAAATTTTAATTTAATTTGATCCCTGTGGAACTATTTCCTCAGTAAATGCTGGCAAACCTCATTCCTGACAGGCACCCAGGTCTTGAAAGCATCGATCAGTGGGCAAATGGTGCATTTTGATATTAAAAGGGCTGAAATGTACAAGTCAAGGTGTATGTGTGTGTGTGTGTGTGTGTGTGTGCTTGGATTCATAAACCCATTTTTTTAATGACAGAAGATTTAGGATCTTTCTCCTGCAACTTCAGAAGAGAAATGGGAAGTGGAAATGATAGGATTTCATCAAGAGATGTCTGATAAGAAATATTTTGATGAGGAAATAGAGGCGTGGGTGTCCCACTTTGTTTTGTACCAGCCTACTACCGACCCTGCAGAAAAGGCAGGGACAACCCGTTTACAAACGGCAAGAGGCTGGAACTAAGCCTGCCAAATTTATTAACATAAAACAGAGCAAAACAAGACACAGCTGGGTCTGCGTCGTAACCAGGTGGGAGGGGTCTGGCTGAGGGCTCTGCAGAGCTCCAAGGCCATCATCAGCAAGGTCTCCAACACCCCCCTCCTCCTCCTCTGAATCGTCCGACCCAACTGCCGAACCCACAGGCTGACCCTGAATCACAACACACTTCTTCAAGAGCTGGTCCCTCAAAAAGTGTCAACTGTCAGGGTTAATGCAAATAGTCACTAACCATTAAACAGAGACCAAACCTCACTCCTTGTAGCAGTGAAGATATTACTTGATATTATATATAGGGTTTGCTGCTTGAGCAGAGCAGTTAGACTAGAAGACCTCCAAGGTCCCATACCTGTTCTTCTGTATCCTATGTTTTCTAAGGCATCATGCTAGAGAGGGGACATATTTCTCTCCACCTTGAGATGGGTACAATTCTTGAGCCTGCATTTTTAAAGAGAACCAATTTAATTTTAAATTCTAAATTGAATGTACACATTGGAATGCAATTATAGTCTCAGCTGAGGCATTTCTTAGACTTTCACAAACTGGGGAGGTTAGGAAAAGTACCACACATTAAGGCACTCATACAAGGGAACGTGATATGCAAAATTGCACAAATTAGGAACTGGCTGTGTACAAGAAAGGGTATGCATAGACAGCTGAGAAGAAAATGCAAACATTAGGTAAGTTATATACACAGGAATGTATGCAAATGTTTGCACCCTGGTTTCCAAATACAAAGCAATGTTTCCTTCAAATTAAACTAAGCTGCTACTTATTCATGAGGATATTCATATTTAAGGTTCCTCCTTAAATCAATTGACTATGGACTGCCTATATCTGGACTGCTCTTATGCCTTGTTTTAGGTACTCCTCTACGGACTTGCTCGCCCTCAGGGGTGCTCCCCCTTCCTGGAGGCGGCCCGCCTTTCCAGCCGAGTATAATCTCGAGGAAGGTCCCATTTATTGGGATCCTGAGAGATGGCTGGGCACGGCTATGGGCCTCCGACGTAGACCTAATAGGAGGTCCTTGGTTTGCTTTTTGTCAAAATTTTTTTGGGGGTTAGGGAGGAGGGAGGGTTCTTTTCTTGGTTGTTTGGATGAGGGGGGCAGTCCAACTACCTCTGTTCAGGCTAGTGCTGAGGCTGATCGCGGAGGGGGGGAGCGGGGGTCGGCTGCTTCTGGGGCTCCAGGGCCAGTCGTGGGACTACCTATCCCCACGACGATAGGGAATGGCAGCAGGTGTAGGAACAGAGGGCCGTATCGGTCTCAGGGAAGGCCTCTCCGCTGCCTACAAGCGGTGAGGCACTCCGACCCTCTGGTTCCGCCCCGAGGTCCCGGGAGTGAGGATGTGCAGCCTCCTGAGCTCCGGCTGGTGTACTTGAATGCCAGGTCGGTCGCTAACAAGGCTCCTCTCGTCCGAGACTTGGTCGAGGGTGAGCAGGCTGACCTGGCTTGCATCACGGAAACTTGGTTGGGCCCAGAGGGCGGTATTCCTCTGGTTGATCTTTGCCCACCAGGTTTCCGGGTGCTGCACCGGCCTCGGGCTCAGGGTAGGGGTGGGGGAGTGGCTGTTGTTATGAGGGAGACCTTGTGTCCGTGGGAGGCCACCGTTCCCCAGATAGTCGGGTGTGAGTCTCTCTTTTTGAGATGCGGCCCTGGTGCGCAGTTGGGCTTGCTGCTGGTGTACCTTTCGCCTAGTCACGCAGCAGCAGCCCTGCCTGAGCTGCTCGATGTCCTCTCTGGGCTGGTGGTTGAGTTCCCGAAACTTATAGTTTTGGGGGACTTCAACCTACCATCGCTGGGAGGATCATCTGAGTTGGCTCGGGAGTTCATGGCTTCCATGACGGCCATGGACCTGACGCAAGTAATTTTGGGACCGACTCATGAAGGAGGCCACACCCTTGACCTAGTTTTTTTGTCTGGACGGTGGTTAGATGATCTTGGTGGGGGCTCTCCAATTATTATGCCCCTGTCATGGACCGATCATCATCTCCTGCGGCTGGTCTTCCGTTTTGCCACCCCCCGCTGTGGGTGTTTGGAACCACTTAGATGGTACCGCCCCAGACGCTTAATGGATCCCCAGAGGTTCCAGGCCGCGCTGGGGTCCCCACCTGCCTTCCTTGCTCACAGCTCGGCTGATGCCTTAGTGGAAGCCTGGGAAAGGACGGCCACTGAGGCTCTTGACCGAGTTGTACGCCTGCGGCCCCTGACCCGGTGCAGATCCCGTCGAGCTCCATGGTTCTCTGCGGAGCTCCGGGAGATGAAGCGTCGGAGACGGGGCCTAGAGAGCGGTTGGAGGTCCAGCCGATCCGAATCCAACCGATTGCGACTAAGAGCCTACATTAGGTCTTATCTCGCTGCAATAAGGGAGGCGAGGTCTAACCACTTCGCCACCCTTATTGTGTCCGCAGATAATCGCCCGGCCGCCCTGTTTAGGGTGACTCGCTCCCTCCTAAATCAGGAGGTGAGGGAGGATCCCTTGCAGGGTCGTGCCGAGGAGTTTAACCAACATCTGTCGGACAAAATCGCTCGGATTCGGACCGGTCTGGACTCTGACTGGGCAGAGTCTGACGATCAGGACACGGGTGGTCTTGTCGATATCACCTGGGAGGAGTTTGATTCTGTGACTCCGGAGGAAGTGGACAGGATCATGGGGAGGCTGAGCACCACCACATGTTTATTGGACCCGTGCCCTTCCTGGCTGGTCTATGCAGCCCGGGAGAGGACACACAGCTGGTTCCAGGCAGTTATATCGGCTTCTTTGAGTGAGGGTATCTTCCCCGCCGTCTTGAAGGAGGCGGTGGTGAGGCCTCTCCTCAAGAAGCCTGCTCTGGACCCAGCTGTATTGAACAACTTTCGTCCTGTCTCCAACCTCCGCTTTCTTGCGAAGGTTGTTGAGAGTGTGGTGGCGCATCAGCTCCCTCTGGTCCTGGATGAAGCGGATTATCTAGACCCTTACCAATCGGGTTTCAGGCCCGGGCACAGCACGGAGACGGCATTGGTCGCGCTGGTGAATGATCTCTGGAGGGCTCGGGACAGAGGGCATTCCTCTGTTCTAGTCCTATTAGACCTCTCGGCGGCTTTCGATACCATCGACCATGGTATCTTGCTGCGGCGTCTCAGGGGACTGGGAGTGGGAGGCACAGTTTTACAGTGGTTCTCCTCCTATCTCTTGGGACGTTCGCAGTCGGTGTTGGCAGGGGGGCAGAGGTCGACCGCGAGGTCTCTCATTTGTGGAGTTCCTCAGGGGTCGGTCCTCTCGCCTCTCCTGTTCAACATCTACATGAAGCCGCTGGGTGAGATCATTCGTGGCTTTGGAGTTGGGTATCATCAGTACGCTGATGATACCCAACTTTTCTTTTCGACCCCAAACCACCACAGTGATGCCCTCAACGTGATGTCCCGTTGCCTGGAGGCGGTTCGGGTCTGGATGGGGAGGAACAGAGTTCAACTCAACCCCGACAAGACTGAGTGGCTTTGCATATCTTCATCCCGGGTTTATTCGGACATTCCACCTCTGGCTATGGGGGGTGAACTATTACCCCCCGTAGATAGGGCTCGCAACTTGGGAGTCCTCCTAGATTCACGGCTCACCTTAGAAGACCACATAGGAGCTGTGACTAGGGGGGCCTTCGCCCAGGTTCGCCTGGTGCGCCAGTTGCGGCCCTATCTTAGCCGGGATGATTTGTGCACTGTCACTCATGCGCTCGTGTCCTCTCGTCTGGACTACTGCAACGCTCTCTACATGGGGCTGCCCTTGAGGACCACCCGGAAGCTCCAACTGGTACAGAATGCAGCCGCGAGAGTGGTGTTGGGAGTTTCCCGATACTCCCACGTTACACCTCTGCTCCGTGAGCTGCATTGGTTGCCAGTTGTCTTCCGGGTGAGATTCAAGGTACTGGTAACGGTGTTTAAAGCACTCCATGGCATGGGGCCGGAGTACCTCAGGGAACATCTGCTGCCGGCATCAAGCTCCCTGCGCCCTGTGCGTTCCCACAGAGAGGGCCTCCTCAGGGTGCCACCGATCAGAGAATGTCGATTGGTGGCCCCCAGGGGGAGATCCTTCTCTGTGGGCGCTCCGGAGCTGTGGAATCAGCTACCGGTAGAGCTCCGGATGGCGCCCGACCTTCGCTCCTTTCGTCGCGATCTCAAGACATTTTTGTTTGTACAAGCTGGCCTAGCCTGATGGGGATCGGTGGGGTTGTTTTATCTTTGGTCTTTTAATTTTATCTCGGGGTTTTTTAGAATTGTACCTCTATTGTTTTTAATTAGGGCAATTGTTTAATCTCCTTTTAATGTTTGTATTTGCTATTTTATTCTGCCCTGTGAACCGCCCTGAGTCCTCAGGGAGAAGGGCGGTATATAAATGTTATTAAATTAAATTAAATTAAATATTCTATGTAGTTTCCTTGGCACAACTACATGTTGATGGCTATCGTCTTTTGGAATTTATATCAGTCTATATCTCTGGGATGTTGTGGTGGTGTTGTATTGACCATACTTAGCATTTCAAGATCAGAGTTGTTGGCTGGCAGTTGGAAGGGACCTTGGAGGTCTTCTAGTCCAACCCCCTGCTTAGGCAGGAAACCCTACACCACTTCAGACAAATGGTTGTCCAGTCTCTTCTTAAAAACCTCCAGTGTTGGAGCATTCACCACTTCTGGAGGCAGGTTGTTCCACTGGTTAATTGTTCTGACTGTCAGGAAATTACTCCTTAGTTTTAGGTTGCTTCTCTCCTTGGATAGTTTCCATCTGTTGCTTCTTGTCCTGCCTTGAGGTACTATGGAGAATAAATCTATCCCCAGTTCTCTATGACAGCCCCTCATGTACCAGAAGACTGCTGTCACGCAAGTGTCTGTGGAGATTTTCAGTCATCCAGGTTATGGTTGTTTTAAGTTTAAGTTTAAGTTTAAGTTTTATTAAATTTTTATACCGCCCTTCTCCCGAAGGACTCAGGGCGGTGAACAGGGCATATAATAAAAATACAAAAGTACAAAAGTTAAAAAAGAATTAAATTAATGCCCAAAATAAAACAGTAAAAATATACAAATAATTAAAACCCTAAATTGACTCCCCATCAGGCCAGGCCAGCTTGTTCGAATAAGTGGGTCTTTAACCCGCGCCAGAAGGAGCGGAGATCCAGTGCTATCCGGAGCTCAACCGGCAGTTAATTCCACAGAGCCGGGGCGCCCACAGAGAAGGCCCTCCCCCTGGGCCTTCGTTTTTGTGCCAAAAACGAAGTCCAGTTGCCTTTTGAAAAAGCACCTTTGAGATGTCTCCCAAGTCCTTCTCTTCAATAGGCTAGATACATCCATTTCCCACAATCGTCAGTCACATGCTTCAGCTTTCAGTCCCCTGACCATCTTTGTTGAATTGAATTGAATTTATTAAATTTATATGCCGCCCTTCTCCCTAAGGACTCAGGGAGGCTGACAACAATAAAAAGTTAAAAACATAAAATACAAAATTTAAAAAAGAATTAAACAATGGAGTAAATACATAACAATAGACCCAATAAAACCAAATTTAAAACTACGGTCAGTCCAGGCCCGATTGTTGGAACATCCGTGTCTTCAGGTCACGGCAGAAGGACCGAAGGTCAGGGGCCATTCTCAGCTTTGGGGGCAGTGCATTCCAGAGGGTCGATGTGCCCACAGAGAAGGCTCTCCCCCTGGGGGTCGCCGGCTGGCATTGCTTAGCTGACAGCACCCTGAGGAGGCCGACTCTGTGGGAGCGAACCGGGCGATGGGAGGTTGATAATGGCAGCAGGTGGTCTCTCTTGTTGCTCTTCTCTGCACTCTTTCCATGGCCTCAGCAGCTTTTCTGTATTATGAGGACCAGAACTATACGCAGTATTCCATGTGTGGCCTCACTAGTGCAGTATAGAGCAGTATATCACTTCCTGTGCACTGACTGTCAACTGTCCAGCTGGCGAATTCAACACTGAAGAATCTCTACAGTCTTGAGGTGCCATAAGAGATCATCTTTATCAAATACACATCCCGGCACTGAAGAAGTAAAATCAACTCTAGTTTTCCCATGCAAAAATCTGGGAAGTTAACAACAGCTCTTCACAACCCCCACCCACCATGTTTTCACATTGCCCAATCACATTCTTTCTGTTTGTTATGGGAATGGTCCACTTCTCTGTCAGACACTTGCTTTTGATGACCTTGGGGCTCACGGTCCATGGATGGCTTCTTGAAACTCCCCGTTTCTCTCCCTTGGTCTCCTTTCACCCGGTCGGGCAGCGACTGAGGTTAGCAAGCATCTTAGCAATTCAACCTTAACACTAATCTACACTTGGCTTAGTACTTTTTGTCTTTGGCTGCTTGTAGCCTGGGCTAGACTCTGGAGTGACACTAGCCTTTCTACTGTTGGTTTCTGAAGGGCTTTCCCCGACCAACCGGATCGACCGCCATCTCTCCATGGTCAGAGGGGATTCATTCCTTCTTTGCCGCCTCTTTGGGGTGACTTTTGGCCCATTTAGGGTCCCCAAACAGAGAAGAATTGGCTGTAGGGTGTGGAGCCCCATGATCCCTGGGCTACTTGTGCTACTGTACAAAACTGGAAGCCGACACTAATCTAGAAAGGTTCCTGCACATGGTTCTCCTCCTCCTCCTCTAATGACTTCTCAGAAATTGTTTCATGCCCCAGATCCTGCCTGATTAAAAAAAAAAAGAATGGTAGATCCTTTCCCCACCAGCTGAGAAATTCAACAGTGTCAATGCCTTGATGTGTTCCCCAGCAAGATTTCCATCACTCACTAAATGTAAGAGATGACCAGGCTGAGCCCGAAGGAGGCGTCAAATGGGTCAGCAGTCTGGGGTCCCTTCGCACCCACAAAAGATCTAAGCCCAGCCCACTTTGAATTCCATTGACTCTTACCTATCGCCAATTTGCCTTGACTGTTAGTAGTTTAGATTCTTATAAAGAGCATTACCATATAATAAACCTCTGTTCATTTGAACTGGCTGGACTCCTGATTTTCTATGCTTGGCATTAGCCTCATCAGTGCAATTACTCATGGACAGGACCAATTTATCCTGATCTGATTTTGGACTGGTAGCAGTAGGCCAGTATTTAAGGGGCTGCCACAAAGAGGAGGGGGTCAACTTATTTTTCCAAAGCACCAGAAGGCAAGACAAGAAACAATGGATGGAAACTAATCAAAGACAGAAACAACCTGGAATTAATGAGAGACACCCTAAACAATTAAACTGTGGAACGACTTGCCTTCAGAAGTTGTGGGTGTCCATCACTGGAGGTTTTTAAGAAGAGACTGAACAGTCACTTGTCTCAATTGGTATAGGGTCTTCTGCTTGTGCAGGGGGTTGGACTAGAAGATCTCCAAGGTCCCTTCCAGCTCTATTCAGAAATTGTGGGTGCTCCATCACTGGGGTTCAAAAAGAGCCTGGACAACCATTTATCTGGAATGGTAAAGGGTCTTCTTTCTTGAGCAGGGATTGGTCTAGATCACAGGTCTGCAACCCGCGGCTCCGGAGCCGCATGCGGCTCTTTCAGCCATCTCCTGCAGCTCCCGGTCCTCTGCCATGTGCAGTCCCCCAAAAAAAGTGGGACTAAAAAACTTCAACCAATCAATTCAAATATGCAGGGTAGGTGCATATCTCACCTTGGCTCCACTCTTCAGTCAAACCCTGTTCTGCACATGCGCGCATGTACGCACATGTGCGCACATTTTTTTTATTAAGTTTATTGTTTAAAAACATTGGACACAGTACCAGCGGGCTGATAAGCCTTCTTGTCTACAATGTTCAAATATATATATATACATGTATATATGTACATCAAAAATACACTTAAATACACTTAAATTACAAATCAGTGAAATAACACAATATTTAAAACAATGAGCTAGTCTGTAAAACCTAATAGAGACCTTTCTTTTTATCCCTCCAAAGATACAATTTGTTCCAAATTCTATAGTAATCTGATTGATCTTTATTCTTTAGTTCCAAAGTTAGTTTGTCCATTTCTGCGCAATCCCAAATTTTCCTAATAACCTCATTTTCTCCTGGGATCTCATTCTTTTTCCATTTTTGCGCAAATGACATTCTAGCTGCTGTGATAATATGGATCATCAAATATAGCACATCTTTAGGATATTTCTCTTTCGTAATTCCCAACAAGAAAAATTCTGGACTAAACTCAATATCCTGTTTTAGTATTTCTTTCAGCCAAATCCAAATCATTTTCCAAAATTTTTGTGTTTTACTGCAAGACCACCATGTGTGGAAGTATGTGCCTATCTCTTCAGAGCACTTCCAACATTTGGGAGATGCTGTTGTATACATTTTTGCTAGACGGGCTGGGGGAAGATGCCATCGATAAAACATTTTAAATAAATTTTCTTTATAAGATGAGGCCAGTGTTATTCTTTTATTTCTGTCCCAAATTGTTTGCCAAGTACCTAAGTCAATGTTATGTCCTAAATTGTTAGCCCAAATCAACATGGGATCTTTCACTTGCTCTTCAAACAGCTTATATCTCAAAAGCAATTTGTATAATTTCTTTATCTGTTTGGTGTCTGGGCCCAATAATATTTTATCCAATGCTGTTTCAGAGGTATATATCCCCCATTCATTTTTATCCTTCCTAAATCTCGATTGGATTTGTAAGTAGGCCCACCAATCGAGTTTTATACCTTGTGATTCTAGTTCATTCCTAAGTTTCAATTCCCCCTCCTCATTCAGAATATCCTTGTATGAAATTATGTTACCCACATCAAATAGATTTGGGTAAACAATCGCTTCAAGGGTGGATAGCCAGACCGGTACTTTAGTGTAATTGTGAGATCTAATTTTTTTCCAGGTATTAAGTAACGCTTGCCTAATCCGATGTTTTTGAAAGTGTGAGAAAAGACCTTGTTTCTCCGTCCATAGAAAAGCATGCCAGCCATATTGCAAATCGTGACCCTCTAAAGTTAATAGTCTTCTATTTTTTAAAATTACCCATTCTCTAATCCAACTCAGAGCCGCGGCGTGGTAATATAATTCCCAGTCTGGCAATCCAAAACCCCCATTTTCCTTCGTGTCCTGTAAATATTTCAATTTAATTCTTGATTTTTTCCCCTGCCAAACAAAATTTAATGATAATTTGTTCAAATTTCGAAAAAACTTAGAATCGAGTTGTATTGGGATATTCTGGAACAGAAACAGAATTTTAGGCAGGATATTCATCTTGATGACAGCAATTCTCCCCAATAGTGAAAGTTTTAGATTTCTCCATCTTTCCAGATCACCTTTTATTTGATTCACTACATTATCATAATTATCTTTTTTGAGTGAGGTGCATCTAGCCGTAATATTAATCCCTAGATATTTTATTTTCTTGACTATTTCTATATCCATGATTCCAGCCAAATTTTCTTTTTGTTTATTAGTCATGTTTTTAACAATCATCTTGGTCTTATTTCTGTTTATTCGCAGTCCGGCAACCTCACCATATTTAGAAAGTTCTTCCAATAGATTTGGTCCCGTCTGATATGGATCCTCCATAATAAAAACCAGATCGTCCGCAAATACTTGAAGTTTAAAGGTTTCCTTTTTAATAGTTAATCCTTTTATCTTTGGGTCATTTCTTATAATTCTCGTTAATACTTCAAGTGTCAATATAAACAGCAATGATGATAAGGGGCAACCTTGCCATGTGCGCACATTTTTTGCGGCTCCCCGTTTTTCCTTTTGTGAGGGAACCGGTTCCGAGTGGCTCTTTCACTGTTTCAGGTTGCTGACCCCTGGTCTAGATCAAGAGTAGGCAACCTTGGCTCTTTTATGACTCGTGGACTTCAACTCCCAGAATTCCTGAGACAGCCATGCTGAGGGGACAGGGAGAGGTTTCCAAGCTGAGCCATGCCAGCTCAGGAATTCTGGGAGTTGAAGTCCACCAGTCATAAAAGAGCCAAAGTTGCCTACCCCTGGTCTAGGCCACTTTACAACTCGTGGACTTCAACTCCCAGAATTCCTGAGCCAGCCATGCTGAGGAGAAAGGGAGAGGTTTCCAAGCTGAGCCATGCCAGCTCAGGAATTCTGGGAGTTGAAGTCCACCAGTCATAAAAGAGCCAAAGTTGCCTACCCCTGTTCTAGATAGAAGACCCCCAAGGTCCCTTATTTAATCCCTTTATGGGATTAAAATAAATAAAATAAATGTTCAAAGGAATTCAGTTCAAATGAATATAGGTTTATTGTATGCTAATGCCCCTTTGCAAGAATCTAAACTACTAACTGCAGCAAACTATATTAGCTCAGCTGTCTTGATATGTAGAGTACTCTAAATAAATACTAAGCAATTCCTTTCTTTGAATACTTCTAACTGTAATTGGTAAACCTTTTTCCTCCCTGAAGCTGGTCAGGACCAGTGCCATTTTTTAAAAGAAAAAAATGTAATATATTTGGTTTTGTTTTTATATGGTTGGTAAATGTATTCATTTTAATGTTTCATTGTTGTGTAACATTACAAATGGCCTCTGGCTGACTTCAACAGGAGCGTATGAGAAGAATTTTTTAAAAAATAAGGGAATAAGGAAGTCAATCCTTAGGGACTGATTTCCATAAAAATGCAGAGAAATATGTGCTTGGGGAGGAGTTGTGGGTTTGTAGGGCTTAATAGTGCTATTAAGGTTTCCAGCATTTGGTAGGGCAGCACCTTGGAAGTCACACAATTTTTTTACCCTGCCAAGTAGAAATGGCATAGACTCTGAAAAACACAAAAATAAATGTGAGTTGCTTAATTTATACAGTTTCTGCAGATTGGAGTAGCCAGCCATCAATGCAGAATTTGAACTTGCTGAGGGAAAATTCATAGGGCTAAGTAAAATGACATAGTAACTTGTGACATGTTGATGAAGAAGAAGGAGGAGAAGGAGGAGAAGGAGGAGGAAGAGGAGGAGGAGCAAGAAGAGGAGGAGGAGGAGGAGGAGAAGGAGAGGGAGAAGAAGGAGGAGGAGGAGGAGGAGGAGGAGGAGAAGGAGGAAGAGGAGGAGGAGAAGGAGAGGGAGGAGGAGGAGAAGGAGGAGGAGGAGGAGATGATGACCTTATCTGTTCAGTCCTGTCCAACTCTTGATGATTCTATGGGTCAGGTCTCCCCATATCTTCTGATCTTGCATTACTTCTTTGAGTTGTTGTCTGTTCCATCTGGGATCAACTTTGATGTATACAGTTAACGTGTTCTTTGGTGGCCTGGTTTCCTTTTACTGCTGACTCTTCCAAACATAATTTGAATTTCCCCACATGACAGGGCCAAAGTAATTGAGATGCAGTTTCATTACTTTTGTCTTCTAGTGACATGTCTGGCATTATGCATTCCAGTACTTGCTTGTGACTCACCTTTGCTGTCTATGGAACACAGAGGATGCCTTTTCCAGCACCACAGCTCAGAGACATGAAGGTGTATTTATAGAATTTGGAATTCTCTACCATGAGATTTGGTGCTGGCGATCAGTTTGGCTGTTTTGATGAAACTGTTGGGCAAATTCATGGGAGTTCTGGTGTCAACCATCCAAATAGCAAATTCAAAATCAAGGAAACTTCAAGGCTTTGAAGTGCCATAAAAGATAAGCTTTATTGAATACACATCTTGGAACTGAAGAAGCAAAACCATCTCTGGTTTTCCCATGTGAAAATCTAGTTAGTTAACAATAGCTTTCCATAACCCCCACCTACCAAGTGGGTTCATGTTGCCCAGTCATACTTCTTTGGTCTGTTATGAGAATGGTCCATTTCTCTATTAGACATCTGCTTTTGTGACCTTGGTTCTCATGGTCAGTGGACAGCTTCTTAGAATCCCGTTTCCTTCCCATGCTTTCTACCCTTCCCCCCCTATTTCTATGGCAAATTGAGTAGCAATAGAAGTTAGCAGGCATTTTAGCAATTCAACCTTGGCATCAATGGCAGTGAGATTACATCTGGAGACCATCTGCTGGGAGATTTCTTGGCTTTCTTGAACAGTTGAGCCAAGGATCTGATCCCTCATTCTTATCTTCTTTGGTTTCTCAACTTGGAGTCTTCCGAAAATTGTAATGTGGGATGAAGCCAAGAATCTTCAGTGGTTAAGAATCTAGCTTAAAGGATGTAGATGTCAAGAATAAAACTTTGGCAGCTACGTGCCTCTTCGTTTCAACTTGCCATTAGAGTAAGACGGGGGAATGTGTTACTTTAGAGTGGGTTAGATGGACAAACGAAATCCCCTTGATTCCACTGAAGATGGTAAGAACCTGAAACCTTTCCAAAGACACTGCAGTAGGTGTGGAGAGGAAGCAGACGGTTTCCATAACAAAGTGAAATTGTTTGTGGAGGTTTGGCTGGAGAAATTATTGTTTAATTCGATAAACTGGTGTCTGGGAACCTGAGAGTTAGTTTTGCTTTGATATTACCCTGCCGTGTATATTCAATAAAGACTAAGATTTTCAGAAATGAACCTGGACTTTTATTTGGATCCTTGAGCCGGTTGTTGACAAGAGAATAGAATAGTAGAGAGCTGGAAGGGACCTTGGAGGTCTTCTAGTCCAACCCTTTGCTCAAGCAGGAGAACCTATACCATATCAGACAGTGAACCCAAAGGCAACTGGACTTTCTTGGTTTTTTCCCTTGAAAATGTTTCACTTTTGAGCTACAAATAGCTTGTTTTTTTTTTTTTTACCATAACTGCAGATACCACTGAACCAAATTCGATCCACCATTGACAGATAAGATCTCGTGGCCAGTCCTGATTTGTATCTAAGGACTATTTAAATTGCTGAATCAGCTCTTTCTGGGTGTCTGTCTACAAAGGGAATGCAACCTTTTTTTATTTGCCAGGTCCATAAAAAAACAGAGGCAGACAATCACTGTGTCTCTTTTATAGGCAACTTCATTAGTGAGAAACAGCCAGGACTGAAATTCCAAGCTGTAAAACTAACGTGGATGTGTAATACAAGTCAAGTAATTAGTCTGTTAAAACATTTTTTTTTCCTTTGAAGTGTAGTTACTTGGTTTCTAAAGTGCTAATATACATTCTGGAAGTTGATTGGAATCTTATGTGTTTGCTAAAGGATTCTGTTTCAATGAGAGTAGGGAGAAGTACAGTCAAAAATTAGAACTTTTATTGCAAGTGTGATGCCTACACATTCTTAGGCAAGGCTGTTATTATCTGAGCACGGATTTACACCAGCTAAAGATCTCACCAGTTTTCAAACAATCCGACAAACAAACTCAGATTTAGCCCTCAGAAAATAATAAAGTTCTGGTATTCCTTCTTTTCTCTCTGCTTCGAAAGACATTGATCCCAAGACACGATCAATCATAATTGTCTTTCACTAATGTAAAACCTCAATGTTTCACTTAACATTTCAGAATTTTGCTTGGAATACGTACCAGGTTTGGTTCATAATTTAACAGCTCGCTTGGTAGGGAAGAAAATGAGGACAATAATAAAAAAAAGATCTCACCCTACCACCCCAAATTATATCTTCATTTTAGGAACAAGATTGCTTTTATGAAAAAGACAGGGAGAGGTGAGATGATAGATAGATAGATAGATAGATAGATAGATAGATAGATAGATAGATAGATAGATAGATAGATAGATTTGTGAGATTTAAAACCCAAAATTTGATACTCACAACTTGAAGACAGGTCTGGTTAACAAAAACAAAGATTTATTGAAAAGAAAATTGGAAATTAAAAAAAAAGAAAGGGTTTGCAAACGTGGCCTCTTAGTCCCTTCCCAAATTGGATTGGGTTCAAAGAGCCCACTGAGCAAGTTTCAAAGTAGGCATTTTATACTCTTTCACGATAGACGCCACCCCTAAGAAGCTTAAGTCATTCTTTTGAAGTTGTTTCATATGTCTAAAGGGGTCCTTCTGATCATTTCCGTCTATCTGTTGTGATCTTATCCAGATCTTATCTTGTTTACTTGTAATTTCCAGCTTGGTTGTAATTTCCAGCTTGGTTGTAGTCTCCACCTTGGGCCAATGTTCCTGTTTCTCAGAAGCTTTTATTAAGTCATTGCTGATTACCATTTGTGAGCCACTTTGCCTGGGCAGGAAACAGTTAGCCTCATACATTGGTGTTACATTTTATACAATTCATTTATAAAAGAATAACCTTTATTATTTCCTTCAGATAGATAGATAGGTAGGTAGGAAGGTAGGTAGTTGATAGATAGATAGATAGATAGATAGATAGATAGATAGATAGATAGATAGATAGATAGATAGACAGACAGACAGACAGACAGACAGACAGACAGATAGATAGATAGATAGATAGATGATGGATGGATAGGTGGATGATGGATAATAGATAGATAGATAGATAGATAGATAGATAGATAGATAGATAGACAGACAGACAGACAGACAGACAGACAGACAGACAGACAGAGATAGATAGATAGATAGATAGATAGATAGATAGATGATGGATGGATAGGTGGATGATGGATAATAGATAGATAGATAGATAGATAGATAGATAGATAGATAGATAGATAGATAGATAGATAGACAGACAGACAGACAGACAGACAGACAGACAGACAGACAGACAGACAATGTGAGGAATAAAAATTCAACTCCAAGGGTGCTGGAAAACAAAACAAGTTTTATTGAAGCATTTGCAAAGGCTGGTGGATCTCTTGGTAATGGAAATCCCAAACACCACACTTTGAATCAGTTTCAGCATAAACTTTTAAATCCTGTCCCATAGAATATGCCACATCCTCCTTTTCCAGACCCAGTTGATAGGTCCAGTCTGGTCATATGCTTTCTGACTGCCTAGCAAGCAGACCCTCCAATTGTTAGATCAAAAGCCCCTTTTGTTTCTGTCTTATCTCTCCTTCCTTGTTTGTGGCATGATTTGTAACGCCCTGCTAATGTCATGGTTCCGTTAGATGAGACCAGAAAAAACAGAACTCCAAGGCAAAAGGTTTCCTTAAAGAACATATTTATTTGGCTACCTAGCATCAGCACGATTAAAAGTGAAACCAAGACTTAAGTTCCCTCCCAAAGGTTACAAAGTTGAACTTCCCACCCCAGTAATATGTTATAATCGCATTCCCCCAAAAAACCGCTTTGGCGGGCTTCCTAACGAAAGTCTCAGCCCGCCAAAACTCAGGCGGCAATTATTACTATTATTATTATTATTATTATTATTATTATTATTATTATTATTATTATTAATTTCTATACCGCCCTTCTCCCGAAGGACTCAGGGCGGTGAACAGGGCAATACATAAAAACAAGATACAAAAATACATAATACATAATAAATTAAAATGCATATACATAAATAAATAAATTAAAATACATATACATAATAAATTAATACAGATTAACAGTTAAAATCCATTTATAAAATCCAACCCCATCCCATCAGGCCAGGCCAGCTTGTTCAAAGAGATGGGTTTTAAGATCGCGCGGAAGGAGCGGAGATCGGGCGCTATCCGGAGCTCGACCGGAAGATGGTTCCAAAGATCCGGTGCACCCACAGAGAAGGCCCTCCCCCTGGGGGCCACCAGTCGGCATTCTTTGACCAGTGGCACCCTGAGGAGGCCCTCTCTGTGGGAGCGTACTGGGTGGAGGGAAGTTGACGCTGGCCGCAGGTGCTCCCCAAGGCAATGACCTTGGTTCCCACAGAACAATTTATTGTTTTGACTAAGCTAAAAAACACTCAGACAACCCCCTCCCAACTCTGTGGCAACAAAAAAGGAAGTGGAAATGGCTTCAGCCAAATTTGTTTGCAGTGTTGACAGCTAATTCAGGGGGTAGCTAATCTACAAGGTGAGCCTGTCTACCTAAACTGGAAAATTGCAATTAAAAAGGATTTATATCTTTCCTTGTTGATCTATAAGAATGCCTGCTTTTCATCTAGAAGCAATGTATGTAACAGACTTCATGCTTCGGTTAAACATGGCTACACTTTGGTTCATAGTTATACTTTAAAATTCTAGCCCTAGGCAGTCTTTATAAAGAATAAACCTTATATAAATTGAATCATATGTTATTCCTAAACTATATGCTATTCTACAATTGTGTGCACTATTCTAAAAGTGTGCTTTGAGTCATTGTAAATAGCTCCTCCATCTTACTACATCTCCTTTCCTAAAAATACTTTAGCTAAGTGCCTCTACATGCCTATTCTTGAAGCAGAAATGGAAAATTACAACACGTACATTTATTGTGTATCTCACAATAGATAGATAGATAGATAGATAGATAGATAGATAGATAGATAGATAGATAGATAGATAGATAGATAGATAGATAGATAGATAGATAGACAGACAGACGGGTGGGTGGATGGGTGGGTGGATGGGTGGGCGGGCGGGCGGGCGGACAGACAGACAGATGGACAGATGGACAGATGGACGGGTGGATAGAATAGGAATCTTCTGCACCACCAAAGCTAAAAAGCATCAATAGTCTTCCTAACCTACTTCTTCAAAGTCCATCAATCATTTAATGTGATTTTGTTATATTTTTTGTATTACAGGTGAAACTTTAAAAATTAGAATATCGTGCAAAAGTTCATTTATTTCAGTAATGTAACTTAAAAGGGGAAACTAATGTATGAGATAGACTCATTACATGCAAAGCAAGATAGTTCAAGCCATGATTTGTCATAATTGTGATGATTATGGCTTACAGCTCATGAAAACCCCAAATCCACAATCTCAGAAAATTAGAATATTACATGCAATCAATAAAACAAGGAGTGTACATAGAACAATATTGGACCTCTGAAAAGTATAAGCATGCATATGTACTCAGTACTTGGTTTGGGCCCCTTTTGCAGCAATTACTGCCTCAGTGCGGTGTGGCATGGAAGCTATCAGCCTGTGGCACTGCTGAGGTGTTATGGAAGACCAGGATGCTTCAATAGCAGCCTTCAGCTCTTCTGCATTGTTCAGTCTCATGTCTCTCATCTTTCTCTTGGCAATGCCCCATAGATTCTCTATGGGGTTCAGGTCAGGTGAATTTGCTGGCCAATCAAGCACAGTAATCCCACGGTCATTGAACCAGGTTTTGGTGCTTTTGGCAGTGTGGGCAGGTGCCAAGTCCTGCTGGAAAATGAAGTCAGCATCCCCACAAAGCTCGTCTGCGGAAGGAAGCATGAAGTGCTCCAAAATCTCCTGGTAGATGGCTGAGTTGACCCTGGACTTAATGAAGCACAATGGACCAACACCAGCAGATGACATGGCTCTCCAAATCAACATAGACTTTGGAAACTTCACACTGGACTTCAAGCATCTTGCAGTGTGTGCCTCTCCATTCTTCCTCCAGACTCTGGGTCCTTGGTTTCCAAATGAGATGCAAAAGTTGCTCTCATCAGAAAAGAGGACTTTGGACCACTGAGCAACAGACCAGGTCTGTTTTTCTTT
>NW_028148261.1:0-2500 GCF_947247035.1 Vipera ursinii | reverse complement strand
TCAAGGCAAATAAGATGCTCAGTCAAACTGAAATTGCCTAGATTAAATTGGAAGCTGGAGAATTTCCCCCCCTTTATTTATTTATTTATTTATTTATTTATTTATTTATTTATTTATTTATTTATTTATTTATTTATTTATTTATTTATTTGATTTATATACCACCCTTCTCCCGAAGGACTCAGGGCGGTGTACAGGGCAATAAAAATAAGAATACAGGATACAAGATTTAAAGTTAAATGGTTGTGCCCAATGTAGTAAGTTAGTTAAAAATAATGTTAAAACCCCAAACCCATCAGACCAGGCCGGCTTGTTCGAATAGATAAGTTTTTAGATCACGCCGGAAGGAGCGAAGGTCGGGTTCAGCTGGTAAGCGGTTCCAAAGGACTGGTGCGTCCACCGAGAATGCTCTCCCCCTGGGGGTCACCAGTCGACTTTCTCTGACCGGTGGCACCCTGAGGAGGCCCTCTCTGTGGGAGAGTACAGGACGGAGGGAAGTTGACGCCGGCAGTAGGTGCTCCCGTAGGTAATCCGGACCCATGCCATGTAGGGCTTTATATGTCATCACAGCACCTTGAATCTCACCCGGAAGGCAACTGGAAGCCAATGCAGCTCACGGAGCAGAGGTGTAACATGGGAGTATCGGGAGACTCCCCAAAAGAACTCGCGCGGCTGCATTCTGTACCAGCTGAAGCTTCTGAGTGGTCCTCAAGGGCAGCCCCATGTAGAGAGCATTGCAGTAGTCTAAACGAGAGGTCACAAGTGCATGAGTGACTGTACGCAAGGCATCCAGGTCCAGATAGGGTTGCAACTGGCGCACCAGGCGAACCTGGGCGAAGGCCCCTCTAGTCACAGCTCCTATATGATCTTAAGGGGCTTTATGCTAAATGGCTAAAATCGGTGATACTAGGGGAAAAATATCCCCCGGTTGTATCAAGCAAAGCATCTAAATGTTTCCCCAGAGAGGTTTGAACTCATTATTAATTCTCTAATCCAGTCTCTATGCAGATTCTCAGTCATCCAGGTCATAGTTATCCCAAAGGGGCTTTTTTTTTTCAGGAGGCAACTGGACTTCCTTGTTTTTCTTTGAAGATGTTTCTCTTCTCATCCCAGAAGCTTCTTCGGCTCTGACTGGATGGTGGGGAATGGAAGGATTTATACTCTTTGCAGTCAGCTGGTCCTTTGCATTCTTTTAGAGCAGGGGTGCCAAACTGCCAGCCCGCGGGCTGGTTGCATCATACGGAGGCTGCAGCCACCCCAGCTCTGGCAATGCAAAAAAAAAAAAGTCACGATATGTCACGATACGTCACGTGACGTGGCGACTTTGACACCTCTGTTTTAGAGATCCTTGAGGCCACTTGGAGGTTTGTCTGTGTTCTCAATGCAAATGGGTGTGGAGCCTTCTTGGAACTGCGGAAAGGACTGTGTTGTAGACTGGAGATAGATGGTGTTGTATCTTTCCCACTCTGTTGAGAGAGAGCTGTTCAATTTGGACATAGATGGCATCTTTGACCCCTCTTTCAAACCAGCGGTCCTCTCTCTCTCCAGAATGTGGACTTTGCTGTCTTCGAAAGAGCGCCCTTTGTCTTTGAAAGGCAGATGGATGGCTGAATCTTGTCCTGATGGGTTTGTTCTCCTATGTTGTGCCCTGTGTTTATGAAGAGGTTGTTTTGCTTTCCCAGATCTGCACATGTCTTACTGCACTGTACTGCATATATCACATTGCTCCGTTTGTGTCTGGGTGTTTTATCCTTGGGGTGGACGAGCAAGAGGATCTTCAGCCCGCACAACTGTACATGCACACTTCAAACCCACGAATACAAATCCTTCCATTGCATTCCCTACCATCCAGTCAGAGGTGAAGAAGCTTTTTGGATGAGAAGCGAAACATCTTCAAAGTGAAAGTGAAAGCGAAAGTGAAAGCAAAAGCAAAAGCAAAAGCAAAAGCAAAAGCAAAAGCAAAAGCAAAAGCAAAAGCAACAGACAAAACAAGACAGTTGCCTCGTGAAAAAGCATCTACTCTAATCCAGTGGTTTTCGACCTGTGGTCCACAGATCCCTGGCAGGGCTGCAATGTCACCACAGGGGTTTCACAAAGGCTTAAAGAAAACTTATAATTTAAATCTTGAGTTAAGTCTTGATGGTCGTGGCCACGAAAGGTATTTACAGGGGGTCCGCGCTGAAGAAAAGGTTAAGAACCACTGCTCTGATCCAGTGAAGACTCTAGATTGGTTTGGTTTTTGGTTCCCCCCCCCCAAAAAATGTTCAAATTAATGAGCAGACAGTCCAAAAACAACAACGACGACAACAACAAAAATATGCCGGATTTCTTCAACCGGATTCCAGATGTTTCTCAGCAGGGGGCAACGCTGATGCTTTTGGGATGTGAAGAATCTCGCTGGTTTTCTGCTCTTGAATTAAAAACTGGATTTTCAGAGATGGAGATGGGTTCCAAAGCAAGCAAGCAATGATTCTAGAAATACCGACAGAATATTTGTAGC
>NW_028148262.1:0-31510 GCF_947247035.1 Vipera ursinii | reverse complement strand
TGCTGCAGGCACATTCCGCCACTTCCCCAAAGACTAGCACTGATGATGTTACCCAGCTGGGTCATGAAACGTCTGCAAGAAAGCATTCAAGGTCAGACAGCACCCAGAACCCTTCAGGTAGCCCTCAATTTACCACTGGAATCAAGCCTGGCATTTCCATTCTAAGTCATGACAGTTGTAAGTTGAGGAACTCACGACACTGACCCAATTTTTTTTTGCAGCGGTCGTTAGGCAAAGGCTTCAGTTATTAAGCGAGTCAAGGCATTCCCATGAGCACTTTTTTTGTTTTTTGCTAGAAACTGGCTACAAAGGCCTATTTCCAGCAAGAAACTGCAACCATCGTAACTACGAGTCAGTTCCCCAGTGTCCGAATTTTGATCACGTGACCATGGGGATGCTGCTGCAATGGTCGTAAGTGTGAAAAACGGTCATAAGCCACTTTTTCAGTGCCGTTGTAACTTTGAAAGGTCGTGAAAGGAATGGCTGAAAGCTGAGGACTTCTTCTACTTTTTGGTGATCTGCTGTAACTTTGAAGAGTTGCTAATTGACCAGTGGCTAAGCAACGGCTACCTGTACTGGGGTTAACCATTTGCAGTCACAGGCTTATAAACCAACCAGCCAGACTAAATTTACATACCAGGCTAAGTCACTGAAGTCTAAGATTGCAGGATTTGGGTTTGGCCAGTCTAGAGAAAAGAAGGACGAGGGGGGACATGATAGCAGTGTTACAGTATCTGAGGGGCTGCCGCAAAGAAGAAGGGATCTAACTCTCTAAAGCACCAGAGGGAAGGGTGAGAAACAATGGTTGGAAACTGATCAAAGAGAGAAGCAACCTGGAATTAAGGAGAAACGTCCCGACCGTGAGGACAATTAACCAGTGGAACATCTTGGCCTTCAAAAGTTGTAGGTGCTTCATCACTGGAGGTCTTTAAGAAGAGATTGGACATTCATCTGTCTGGAATGGTACAGGGTCTGCTGATTGTGCAGTGGGTTGGACTGGAAGACCTCCAGAATGCCTTCCATCTCTGTTTTGAATTAAGGAGAAATTTCCTGATAGAGAGAACAATTAACCAGTGGAACAGCTTGCCTCCAGAAGTTGTAGGTGCTCCATCACTGGAGGTTTTTAAGAAGAGACTGGACGGGCACCTATCTGAAATTGTAGAGGGTCTTCTGTTTGAGCAAGGGGTTGGACTGGAAGATCTCCAAGGTCCCCTCCAACTCTGTTCTGAATTAAGGAGAAATTTCATAAGAGTAAGAACAATGGCGGAGCAGTGGAACCAATGGAACAGCTTGCCTTGAATTTGGAGATTTTTAACTAGAGACTGAAATGGTACAGGGTCTCCTGCTTGAGCAGGGGGTTGGACTAGAAGACCTCCAAGGTCCCTTCCGGCTCTATTCTGATCGATTACAATTAAGTTCAGCACCCACTTAGAGAAATGGAGAGAACAGCATTTGGGCGAATCACGTATGCAAACAAGATTTGGTCCTGTGCAAGATTTTGCCTTTGCTGTCCGCAATGCTAAGTATGTGCTGGACATTGAATATGTTCCAATTTTAGGCGGCTTCCCTTCTTCTACCACCGGGAGGCTGATGGAAATCATAGCCAGCGCATTCATCAAATTCAATTAGTGACAATCTGCGTTAGGATATTACATTTCAAATGTCCAGATGCGGTTGTCCCCAACCGTGCCCTCTTCCAGGAGGCTGCAGCCCAACTCCCTTCATCCCCACCTTGGAGGGGAATAAAATGTGGCCCCAGACAGCTGAAGGGGTGCCAGATCTGGGGGAAGCCCCCTAGATGGACGAATCCCTTCCCTCGGTGTGGGCTCTGCCCTTTATCTTCACAGCAGCAGGAGGTGAAGCAACAAAATGGAACTAACCATTCTGAACAGATGCAAGATAAAATTCAATCAAATAATCATCAAAACGAGCAAGACAATGCTTCTTCTCCGGAAATGTATTTTATATGATCAGCTCTGGTTTAAAAACAAAGCCCTGAAAACTTACAGAGCTGTTGCTAGCTGGAGCAAAGAGGGTTGAGTGCAATAATTAAGCTCAGCAAAAATTATTTTAAGATTTAAGGATTGAGCGCCCTTCCCCACCCGGCAGCTGGCAAATATGTTAAGCCGGCTGCTTGATTGGCAATAGTCCAAAACGGAAACGCAGAAGACCTTCAGCCCCAAGCACCCCCCTTTTTTCCCCCAGCCCAAGACTCAAAAACACCCAACCCAAACCGCAGATATCTTGTTTGGTGGATAAGGCCAGTCTTGTAGATTTCAGAATAACAGAATGTCAGAAGGGGACCTTGGAGATCTTCTAGCCCAACCCCCTGCTCAGGCAGGAAGGGCCTATACCATTTCAGACAAATGGCAGTCCAGTCTCTTCTTAAAAACCTCCAGTGTTGGAGCACCAGCCACAATTCCAATAGGGATCAGGCTCAAAATCCTGGGAGCCCGTGCACCAGCTGAAAATAAGTTTGCAGAATCCAAAACCAGCACGGAGAAGCTATGCAAGTAACGTTCAGGATCAAACAAACACCAACTACTCACCGTCAATCTCAATGGACTTTTGCAAGCTAAAGATGGAACACATTTCGGGTTTCTGGTCGGGTGGATATATCCCTGGCAGCAGAGGGAGGTTTTAAGATTCAGATTAGCTAGCGGTGAGAAAAGTACCACTGGGGTTTCTTTCTCAGCCTGCAACAGAGCAACTCTCTTAGTAAGGAGCTCTGGGAAGCAGATAAGCAACTCCGGAGTGAAGTGTGGAGAGGGCAAAAAAAGAGAGAGAAGAAAGCCTCGGGACAATTTTAAAGATGTAATTAAGGAAAAGTAAACCTTGCTCAATGGAAACGCTGAGTAGCAGCGAGATAGCAGGTAATCAGCACTTGCGGCCAGCAACACCGAGTTTTCAACTTTACTAATAACACACCACATGGGTAAGTACAGATTTGTGTTTTTGTTTTTAGGAGGCATCGTCCAAACCGGCTTGGGCATCAGCTTAACAAGAAGGGGGGGTTGATATTGGGGTGTCTCTGCTTTGCCCAGGCCTACTGTGAGCACGGGGGGGGGGCAGATCACCCCACTCAAAACCACGCCATCCCATTACCAAAAGAGAGAGCCTTTGGGCAGCCAATCACTGAGATATGATTGGGGAACAAAGAGCCAAGCCAATTCACAAGGCTCTGATCACACAGCTTAATTAATTAATTTATTTGTAATAGAAGTCCCTACTGATTTTACTCCGATTGCAGACGCGGCACTCATCTCCGTTTCCAGGCCATTGAGACAGCGTCGTCCGAAGGCGTTTCCACGGTGGCCAGCATGATATCACCGAGCGCCGTTTCCTCCCCAGCAAAGTGGTACCTATTTATCTACTCACATTTACATGCTTCAGAACTGCTCAGTTGGCAGGAGCTAGATTATGTATTTCTATTCCACCTCGATTATTATTATTATTTTTTACAAATAACTCAAAGCGGCAAAGTATCCAGCACGCCTTCCCCCTCCTCTTTCCCTCCCACACAACAACCCTGTAAGGTGGGTTGAGCTGAGAGACAGCAAAGTCGCCCAGCTGGCTGGTTAAGGTGAGACCTGAACTCGCGGTCCCTCGCTTTCTAGCCTGGTGGCTCCCAGTTCTTTGTGCTCATCCTTCTCTCCACTTTTCTCCAGGTAGCACCAGTTCCAAGGACCTCAATGGGATTGGATAATCTCATCCCCCTGTTTAAAGCCCCAGAGTTCCCCTTGCAGTTTGGGGAAAGAGAGGTGTGGGCTGCAACTTTGGGCTACATAAATGAGCCTTGAGCAGCCAACTTTTGAAGACGGGTGGGCTTCATCTCCCCAGGAAGCCCTTTAAACATGCTTTTCTCAACCCCTTGGCTGCATTGTGTTCAGGGGCTTGTTACTTTCTTGCAATCCTGGTTTTTATTTGTTTCGCGCTTTATAACCATTGCTAGATGGTTTTTAATTGTAGGTTGGTGGTAAAGCAGCCCAGAGGCACGCGTCGCGAGATGAACATCGATATAAATTTGCTGAATAAAAGAGGCCTGCAAAATATATTAGCAGGCCAAAGATTTGCACCTCTGCCTTTAATCATAAATATTGCCTTTGGGGTTCTCCTCACCCCCACCCAGGGCAATTTGGTACCCCTCACCTCAAAGCAAGGGCTGCTAAGATCCATCCAGAACATTTTCCAGTTAGCACCTCCAAAAGTATCCTGCAAACTAAGGTGAATTCTTATATTGTTCAGTTGTAATCAGAGAGTTTGGTCATGTCTGCTACTCAAACTAGCCTTTGGTCTCTGGGGATCAAAGCACATTACACAGCGTGGAGTTATGCTGTGAAAGTGTTATATCTGCTGTAAAGAACAAGAAGTCTTCGACTCACAACAGTTCATTTAGCGACGGTCTGAAGTTACAACGGCACTGAAAAAAGTGGCTTATGACTGTTTTTCATACTTACGACTCTTGCAGCATCAAGTTCAAAAGTCAGATCCTTGGCAACCGACTCATATTTAAGACGGTTGCCATGTCCTGGGGTCATGTGATCCCCTTGTGACCTTCTGACAAGCAAGGTCAATGGGGAAGCCAGATTCACTCAACAACCGGGTTACCAAGTTAACAACTCTAGTGATACACATAACAACTGTGGCAAGAAAGGTTTAAAATGGTGCAAAATTCACTGAACAACTTGTGTGGTCATAAGTCAAGGACTACCTGTAGTGAGGGTGGGCTGCCAATTCCAGAAGTCCGAGGAGTAGTCTCCTGGATTAGGACCTGGCTGGCTGTATTTTTCCAGGAAATTACGGCTTGTTCTTGATTTATGACCAGTTGCTTAGCCACCATTTGAAGGTATGATGGACCCCACCCCCCCCAAAGGGACTTACAACCCAGTTTTAAAGCTCCGAGGTAGCCCCCGCCTTTTGATCATGTGGCCATATTTTGGACACTTGCCAACCAGTATGGCCACAGCCTGCAGCCACATAACCACAATTTACAACATTTTTTTGCCAGAACTGGTGTTTGCTTCTGGTTTTCGGCAAAAACGGTGCACAGAGAACAACGGTCCACTTAACAACAACACTTAACAATTGCAGTACTCATTTAATTTTTATTTTATTTTTATTTTTATTTATTTTAATTCCATTTATATCCCGCCCTTCTCCGAAGACTCAGGGCGGCTTACAAGCTTAGCAGTAGCCTTCATTCTATGTATATGCCTGCTTATTAGGGCTTTCGGGGGGCCCCAAGCGGCATTATTACAAAGTCAGCTTATTGCCCCCAACAATCTGGGTCCTCATTTTACCTACCTGGGAAGGATGGAAGGCTGAGTCAACCTTGAGCCTGGTGGGACTCGAACCTGCACTAATTGCAGGCAGCTGGTGTTACTTAAGGAGGCATTAGCCCACTGCTCCACCAAGGCTAATAACCATCACCACAAAAAATAATCATCATAAAACGACTCTATGGTGTCTTTGCTTTACAACCCGCACAACTTAACGGGCTCAATTTTGCCCGTTAAGTCGAGGCTTACCTGTTGAATTCTTTTAAAATGTACGAAACTGTCACCATACCGCTGAAATGATAAGATGGTTATACAATACAGTTTAGGAGGTAGATTAAAGACCCAGTGGCTACATACACCAAGGCTAAACCTGGTCAATCTAAATCCAGGGCAGTTTTTCTTTGGATCTTTTGGCTGGTTTCGTGTGAACCCAGAACAGGAGTCAGTTCAGTGGACTCAAAAGTGAAGCCTGCTGTGTGAATGAGCCACAAACAGTCCTGTCAGACAAGGCAGGTTAAATCAGAATTAAATATGAATATGAATGAAAAGTGCGGGAAACGTGCAAAGCTGCTTTTCCAATAATTGGTCAGCCCAATATGGCTCCCTCATCCTGTCCCATCATCCTGTCAGACTGGATCCAAAGTCCACAATTGGGGTGGCACGCTTTTTTGTGGTACGTGAAAAACAAAATTCATAAGTATTTTCAAAATCACTGTATTGGAAATGCTTTGATAACAATATGGGGAAAAAATCAAAACTAAAATATATGTACCGTAAAAATCCCAGGGTGGTTATCAACGACGGAAGCTTTCTCACACACGAATTTGGTCGATTTTGAAAAAAATTGGGCATATAGAGATATTTTGAATGCTGATGGGACATTAAAATCTAAACAAGAGCTGGAAAATCAGGGCATCAACATGTCACGGTGGGCACT
Source organism: Vipera ursinii (assembly GCF_947247035.1). Classification (NCBI taxonomy): domain Eukaryota; kingdom Metazoa; phylum Chordata; class Lepidosauria; order Squamata; family Viperidae; genus Vipera; species Vipera ursinii. The sequence goes on along the minus strand of NW_028148262.1, from coordinate 25,294 downwards.
GTCACAAATACAAAATAGATATGAAAAAGAGGTGAAACCGTATGGATTTTATAAAGAACAAACTGTATTTGATAAGATATTGTTAACTTCTGATGAGAAATTAAGAAAATTTATATTTTTTTGTTAATTTTAGAGATGGAAAGTGAACAAACTAAAGAGACAATGAGCTTATTACCATTTCCGTCTACTCTTCCTCCTCTTTTAGGCCTCTTGGAACCTATGTTCCTTCCTCTTTTGTTTTTTTCTTAATTCCGTCACAAATTTGCCTGCATCATTAAAACGGATAACCAAATCCCCTTTTAGATTATCAGCTCACCTGGAAATGAAATAAAATGAAATGAACTTTCTTGTGACTTCCTAACCCAACATCCCATTCAGGTTGAGGCTGAAAATCTCCCAACTGTAACACGGAGGTACTACGGTGTTTCCCAAACTTGTAGATGTCAATTCCCAGAATTCCCCATGGCTGGCTGAGGAATTCTGGGAGTTGAAGTCCACATATCTTAAAGCACCAAACTTGAGAAACATTGCTAGAGGATCCCTTCCTTCCTCTCTTCCTCACTCCCTTCATTTTCCTTCCTTCCTCCCTCCCTCCCTTTCTCCCTGTTTTCCTCCATTCTACCGTTTTCATTCCTTCAACACTCCGTTTTCCTTCTTTCCTTCTCTTTCCTCCCTCCCTCCCTCCCTTTCCCTTCCTTCTGCACTTTGTTTTCCTTCCTTCCTCTTTCCTTCCTCCCTTCCTTCCTCCCTGTTTTCCTCCCTCCCTCTCCCCTCCCTTTCCCCCTCCATTTTCCTCCCTCCCTCCATTTTCCTTCCTTCCACACTCTTTTCCTTTCCTTCTTTCCTCCCTCCATTCTCCATTTTCTTTCCTTCCTCCCTCCCTCCATTTTCCTTCCTTCCACACTCCGTTTTCTTTCTTTCTTTTCTTTCTTTCTTTCTTTCTTCCTTCCTTCCTTTCTCTTTCCTTTCTTCCTTCCCTCCCATCCCTTCCCTTCCCTTCCTGTTTAAAACACAAAATAATACTGGCAGCCCAGACTAAAACAACCATGACAATAACAAGAAACCATACAATAAAAGCCCCATTCAGACATGACCCCCAGGTTTGGGACCAGAACCAGGTCTTAAAGCTTTCTGGAACCCCAGGGGAGTGGGTGCCCCCCATCTCTGGGGGGGGAGGCAGTTCCAGAAGGCGGGATGGGCAGAGAAGTCCCCCTTGCTCGGTCCCACAAAATGACAGCCTTTAATAGAGGGAACCTGGAGTGCAGCCTTGCTGCCCGAATTCCAGCCTGCTTTGAAGTCGTCAGAGGCTGGGGATTATGGGATGTGGCATCTAACCCAGTCCAAAAGCACCAGTCCCCACCGGCTTTTGGATGAGCTTTCATTTTCTACAAAAATGTCAATTCCACAAGACATTCTTTTAAGCCGGATTAAAAGAGAGACTTTTTTTGGAAGGCGATGCAGGATTTTAGCGGCGACACTTGAAAACTCTGTGCCGATATTGCTTGCACACAACTAATGGCAACATTTGGCACTTACACAATAAAGCACGCCTTTTGGAGCCCCAGGCGCTCAATCGGGCATTAATGAATTAATGAATTAAACATACACACACCTACTTTTTCTCCCTGTAGTCACCAATAAGCATTCTAATAGAGAATGCAGCTTTTCCTTCGCAATAAATCCAATTTCAATTTCATAATATAGTGTATAAATATCTGGGCCAGGAGAGGAAAAACTTCCGCTAGCCAGGACTTCAATCTCATCTTCTCTATAAAATGTTTCAAAGCCATTTCACTGGCTGAGAATGTACAATGCATCTACAGGAGCCTCAGCTGCTTGCAAACTTCCCAGCCTGTGATTTAAATCTGCAGCTTTTAAGAAAAAGATGTTGACCTGGCATGAAGACCAAGAAGAAAACACAACTGCTAGATTCCTACACGCAGGGAAAGATGAGAAAGGGCTTCAGTGACTAGATTTCTCCTTGCAGGGCAGCACTTAAAACCTCTCAGAAAAGAGGAGACAGGTACATATTCAATTTGATCTTGGTAAGGAGGTGAGCATATGGAAAACTTAAGGCACAGGTCAGCTGGTTCATAAATAGCAGAGGGAAAAGGCACAAGTCTCTAAGTCTTCATATAAGGCCATTAAAAAAAACAGAGGAGATATTGGAGAAATGCTGAGGGGCCCCCCAATGTATAATGCAACAGGTTGGACTAGATGACCTCCAAGGTCCCTTCCAACTTTGTTGTTGTTGTTGTTGTAAGTCAGTATTTGGAATGATTGGATGGACCCATAATTTTCACCCAAGGAAGCGAAGGACACTGAGCTTGTCGATCAGAAGGTCGGCAGTTTGGCAGGTCGAATCCCGAGTGGCACGTAACAGAGTCAGTGCCTGTTACTCGTCCCAGCTTCTGCCAACCTAGCAGTTCGAAAGCACATAAAAATGCAAGTAGAAAAATAGGGACCACTACGGTGGGAAAGTAACAGCGTTCCGTGCGCCTTTGGTGTCTAGTCATGCCGGCCACATGACCACGGAGACGTCCTCGGACAAGCGCTGGCTCTTCAGCTTTGAAAGGGAGATGAGCACCGGCCCCTAGAGTTGGAAATGACTAGCACCCATGTGCAGGGCACTAGCTTGATTTGCAGGAAGCCAGCTGGGAAGGGTGCAAATCGAGACTGTGTAACTCAGGGGTCTTCAAACGTGGCCCTTTTATGACTTGTGGACTTCAACTCCCAGAATTCCTCAGCCAGTGTGAGGGAACTATGACCCTTTTATGACTTGTGGACTTCAACTACCAGAATTCCTCAGCCAGCGTGAGGGAACTATGTCCCTTTTATGATTTGTGGAGTTCAACTTCTAGAATTCCTCAGGGCCAAGTTTGAAGACCCCTGATCTAACGTAATGGCCACATGGTTCGCTTAACACCCGCAATGATTCGCACAGCAGCAAGATTACGGTCAGAAGTGGAAAAAGACTACATCAAAAAACGATGGGAGCTGACAGAGATGACTCAACTAACTGTACTGATTAAAGAAAAGAACATTTGTATTGCCACGTGGAAACCACTTCTGGACTTTGTGCTTGAGGTGGGGAAAAAATGAAATTTTGATTTTTGGCTTTTACCAATTACATAAGACTTGATGTTATCGAAATGGCTGGCTCATATTATTTTGCAAAAGTAGAAAGTCAAGGTCTGAAGTTAACACTCGAATTTACTGCCCCAAAGGAAGCCGATGCCTTTTTTTTTCTCCCTTCCCTCCCTTCTCTACTCCCTTCTCCTTCCCCCATCCTTTCCGCTATTTACTTTTGTGTTTTGATTGTATCCTATCTTGTAAAGCAACAAAACCTGAACAACAACAACAACAAAACAACTGCAAGGGTTCGCTTAACGTTCAGGGCAAAAGAGGTCATGAAATTGGGCACGGCTGACTTAACAACCATAAACCCAATTCCTTTGCAGGAATGTCGCAGGATACAACAGACAGCCTGGGAATCCCCTCCCTCCACTCTCCAGTTCAAGAACAGGCGGAAGGAAATATGGGCAACATGAACACAAATTCTTGAGAAATGCAAATTTGCATCCAGCTCCACTCAGCTTGGTTCAGCCTCTTTTGCCTATCGAGGAAATATCTCACCCAGCTTCTTTCAGTCTTCATAGAACTGTTTCCCAAGAACTTCAGGGCATCCGTCCAAGTTCCAGATCATTTCTATTTATCTTTTTAGAAGGCAGGGAGTGTCACCACTGCTCAGCTCTCCACCCAGCTTTGAGACAGCAGAAAAATATTTGGCCTCATATTGGCTTTCCCCATGGTTTGTTTTTCCTGCCACTCTAGGACATCCCTCCAAGATGGAGAGGGCCAAACGTGAAGAGATTTGACAGAATTGCATTGCCTAGCATAGTTTCTCAGTCGTGGCAACTGTAAGACGTGTGGATTTCAACTCCCAGAATTCTCCACAACCTCCTTGTGAGATGAGTTGGGCTGAGAGAGAGGGAATGGCCGAAAATCACCCAGCCAGCTTTTATGTGGACTATAACTCACCATCTCCTGGTGACTGACCCAAAGTCACCCAGTCAGCTTTCATGCTGAGGCAGGACTAGAACTCACCATCTCCTGGTGATTGACCCAAAGTCACCCAGTCAGCTTTCATGCTGAGGCAGGACTAGAACTCACCATCTCCTGGTGACTGACCCAAAGTCACCCAGTCAGCTTTCATGCTGAGGCAGGACTAGAACTCACCATCTCCTGGTGATTGACCCAAAGTCACCCAGTCAGCTTTCATGCTGAGGCAGGACTAGAACTCACAATCTCCTGGTGATTGACCCAAAGTCACCCAGTCAGCTTTCATGCTGAGACAGGACTAGAACTCACCATCTCCTGGTGATTGACCCAAAGTCACCCAGTCAGCTTTTATGCTGAGGCAGGACTAGAACTCACCATCTCCTGGTGATTGACCCAAAGTCACCCAGTCAGCTTTCATGCTGAGGCAGGACTAGAACTCACCATCTCCTGGTGATTGACCCAAAGTCACCCAGTCAGCTTTTATGCTGAGGCAGGACTAGAACTCACCATCTCCTGGTGATTGACCCAAAGTCACCCAGTCAGCTTTCATGCTGAGGCAGGACTAGAACTCACCATCTCCTGGTGATTGACCCAAAGTCACCCAGTCAGCTTTCATGCTGAGGCAGGACTAGAACTCACCATCTCCTGGTGATTGACCCAAAGTCACCCAGTCAGCTTTCATGCTGAGGCAGGACTAGAACTCACCATCTCCTGGTGATTGACCCAAAGTCACCCAGTCAGCTTTCATGCTGAGGCAGGACTAGAACTCACCATCTCCTGGTGATTGACCCAAAGTCACCCAGTCAGCTTTCATGCTGAGGCAGGACTAGAACTCACCATCTCCTGATGAGTGGCCAAAAGTCACCCAGGAGGCTTTCATGCCTCTAAGGCAGGACTAGAATTCACCGTCTCCTGGTTTCTAGCCTGGCGCCTTCAGCACTCAAGTCCTGCTGAGAGAGAGGGACTAGCCTGGTGCCTTCAACATTTAAGCATTGTTTTTTTTTAAAAAAAAATATTGCTGTTCTCTTGTGGTGATGAAGATTTTTACAGACAAGATACAGTAAGCTTAAACTGTAGGTCTGATTCATACTCGGCACAATGGCTTAATCCCTGCTTGTTGATTAAAGGGAAATTCCAGATTCCAGTTTACTATGATAGTGTAATTGCAGCTGTAACGGTTGGCCTAAAAGCCATCATGCTAAGACACGGGTTATCCAGCCTGTTATTGTTGTACTGGAAACGATGAGTGAGATGAATACTACTACTAACAATAATAATTATACAAGTTACAAAATCATTACCAAAAGGACGATAAACAGAATTTTGTGCTGTAATGTGTAAAAAAAACCACGCTCCCCTAAACCATTTCCTTTACAGTTCAGGAAGCAAAAGCAATGTGTTTTTTTTCTCAGTGGAGCCCGGACAGTCCTCTCTTGCTTAATTAGTTAATCATTCATATTATATTTCAGCTCAGACCCAGCACAAGGTCTTTTACCAAGGCCTAAAAATCAGATGTGCAGATGAGATATTGTGCAAAGCACACCAAAGATACTGAAGCCTTTGAATCGGCTTGTATTGATTGATTGATTGATTGATTGACTGATTGATTGACTGATTAATTGACTGTCTTTGGGTCCCTATTCTGGAGAGGGGCGCTTAGGGCCCTCAGGGGTTGGGAAGGAAAAGGCAGCCCCTGGCCAACCAACCATCCTTTAGGGCAGGGGTCTTCAAACTTGGCCCTTTTATGACTTGTGGACTTCAACTCCCAGAATTCCTCAGCCAGCATACGCTGGCTGAGGAATTCTGGGAGCTGAAGTCCACAAGTCATAAAAGGGCCAAGTTTGAAGACCCCTGCTTTAGGGGGACCAGTAAGCCCACTCGGCGGTGGGGAGACATTCTGACCCCTGAAATAGAAATAGAATAGAAGGAAGAGGGGGTGTTAGTTCAGGATGGTGCCTTGAGTTGCTTACCAAAAATAATAAAGATGGGATGAAAACAAAGAAATAAAAAATAAATCCAGGTTTACTGAAAGTTGGTTTAGTTTCCGCTTGTTAAGGGCTACTGCGCTGTAGGGTAAAAGCACAGGAACTGCTGGGCGTCTGTGCCACAACAAAGCTTTCTGCCGCTCCAGAAAAAAACAAACGACGCGATTTAAGACCGGCCGGGTAGACTAACTCCCACACTCAACGCTACTTGCACTCTGCACTTGCCTAGATGCACGTTCTTCCTTTTCTCTGGACTGCGGCTCTTTCAGCGATTCCGGCTGCCATTTCTAAACTGTGCCCCCCAAAAATAAAAAATACATGCTAACCGGACCAGCAGTTAACGAATTAACCCAACTGGCTAGATTCTCACAACCGTCGGATTCGCCGAGTAGATTGGACACCCGCTCCGGGCGGTGCGAATTCAAACCCTCCAGCTGTTCGCCGTCTGCTCCAGGCAAGGAAAGACAGAGAAAGCGAAAGCTACGCCGAACCGCGGAAAGGAGCGAGGCGAAGACCCGCGTTTTGCGATTCACACGTGAACCTTGCCGCACAGCCAGGAGGCGAGGCTTGCGAGGCGGAGGGCTCCAGCCTGCCTTTCCCGACGTCCCGACGACAGAGGGCTCGGGAGCAACACGGTGCCACCCGCGCTGGATTCGCGTCACGTGTGAAAAGGCCTCCAGCAAGCCAGCTTTCCTCCCCTCCAGCCTGCTCCGGAGCGAGGAGCGGAACTCCCCGACGCCCGGGCGCGTCCGGCGCCTGCCCTGCCCGAGACTCACCGCTCAGTCGCGTTCCGACGCTCCCTTCGCCGTCGCTTCAGGGAAGCAGCAGCAGCAGCCCGCCGGGGCAGAGCATCGCCGCCGCCGCCGCTCCGGGGCTCCCGCCGCCTTGCCGCGCCGGCCGCTTCGATCCAGCGAGCGATCCAGCCCGGGCTCGGGCGCTCTCCGCTGCGCTGCGCGGCTGCGGGCTCGGTTGGTGCGCCAGGCGCGGCGGCCGGAAAGCGGGGGGCGGGGAGGAAGGGGCGGCGGAGCTCAGCCGCCTTCGGGGGGCGGAGAGGCGAGAGTCCGCCGAGGGGCAGCCGCCAAGGCTCGGGACTTCCTCGGCAGCGCCGCCCGCGGGGGAAGGACCAAGCCCGGCCACCTCCCCGCTTCCCGGCGCCTCCCGGCCGGCCTGCCTGCCTGCCCGGGACAACTCTCGCTCTGGCCGGCGCCGCTGCCTCCCTCCGCGGGGACCACTTGGGGCTTCGGGGGTCGTGGGGAACCGGCGTGGAGGGGAACCAGTTCCCGGGCAGATCCGGCGTGGCCCTTGAAGTGGACCCGGCACCCTTTGCGCCTCGTTCCGCGGGCTTAGGGGTCGTGTGGAGGGAGCAGGGCAGGGCTCGCCTGCACGCTTTCCGCCGAGCGAGCTCGGAGCGCGTTCTCACCCGCCTCCGTGCCGAGCTGTTTTCTAGTTTTCAGCGGGTGTTTTTTTCTCATTCTCCGGACAGAATTTGGACCCCTCCTCCCCGCCGATCCGGGGACTCTTCCTTCGCCGAGGGGTCTGCGGTAAGCGTGGGGCCGAGAGCCGCCCGTCTCCCGGCCTCACTCCAGGCCGTTGGGAGTCCGGAGGCTCCTTCTAGACCCGCGTTTAAATCTGCATTTAACACCAAACAGGGGTCTTCAAACTTGGCCCTTTTATGACTTGTGGACTTCAACTCCCAGAATTCCTCAGCCAGCTTTGCTGGCTGAGGAATTCTGGGAGTTGAAGTCCACAAGTCATAAAAGGGCCAAGTTTGAAGACCCCTGAAGTAGGACTAACACTGCGTGTGAACCAGGAAGCAGCCAAGCTCTGCTAGGTGTGCCTGACTGCTTCTCGGGCAAACGGATGGGCCTCCTGCTTTTTTACCCACAAAGAGGATTCATGTGGGTTTTTTTGTGGATTTAATTATTTGGGGAGGGGGCGGGTGCAGGGCATTTTGCTCCCTCCCTGGGCTACTCCGGATCGGCCACTTGTTGCCAGCGCCTTCTTCTTCCCTGATTGAGTTTGGATACAGAGGCTCTGCTCCATCACTTCCCGGCTTAATTCTTCTTCTCTTGGAACCTCAGCTTCTCTGGAGTCGCTTTGCTGCTTGCTTCCGAGTCTCGGTAGATCCTGGCTGCTGTGCCAGACACAGGAAGATCACAACATTTAAAAAAAGATGCTGAGAGCTTAGAAAGAGTGTGGAGAAGGGCAAGACGGATGGTGATAAAAGGTCTGGAGGCTAAATCGGAGGAGGAGGAACCGTTGCAGAAACTGGGTGTGTCTAGTTTAATGAAGAGAAGTTTTAGGGGTGACAGTCTTCCGGTTTTTGAGGGGCTGTCACAGAGAGGAGGGGTCGACCTGCTCTCCAAAAGCACCAGAGGGTAAGACAAGAAGTGACAGAATGGCAGAATGCTGGAAGCACCAGAAAACGCCCATGGAGGGAGCAAAATGCATCCTCCCCATGTAATTAAATCCATAAAAAGCCATATGAACCCCCAAAACAGCAGGAGGCCCATTCATTTGCCACAGAACCAGTCACTCACACCTGGCAGAGCTGGGCTCCTTCCTGATTTATACGGAGTTGTGTTAAATGCAGAATTAAACGCCGGTATGGACGCGGTGGCTCAGTGGGTTAGGACGCTGAGCTTGTCGATCAGAAGGTCGGCAGTTTGGCGGGTCGAATCCCGAGTGCCGCGTAACAGAGTGAGTGCGCCTGTTACTCGTCCCAGCTTCTGCCAACCTAGCAATTCGAAAGAATGTAAAAAAAAATGCAAGTAGAAAAATAGGGACCACTACGGTGGGAAGGTAACAGTGTTCCATGCGCCTTTGGCGTCCAGTCATGCCGGCCACATGACCACGGAGACGTCCTCGGACAAGCGCTGGCTCTTCGGCTTTGAAACGGAGATGAGCACCGGCCCCTAGAGTTGGAAACGACTAGCACACATGTGCGGGGGAACCTTTACCTTTACCTATGGAAGGAGACCGTAGGCCCACCGCAGCCTGGGGTGACCGGGAGATGGGATATTATTAAAAAAACAAATCCAACCTAGAATTAAGGAGGAAATTTCCCTGCCAATGAGAACAATTAATCAGGGCAACCAATGGATTATCGATCAAATCAACCAGACTTCTCGCTTAGAACAACATAGAATCCTAGGGCTGGATGGGAGCTCAGCTCCAAGGCAGGAGAACCTGTTCCATCCTGGTGAAACGGTGGCCCAATCTATTTTGGAAAACCTGCAACATGGAGCACTCACGATTTTGGATCAGTAGAGGTATCCTAAATGAGAAGATCCACTTGAGGAGATCCACACCTTGAGAACCTTAACGGCCAGGCTCGTATCTGGAGACAGGAGGCAAAGATCCTGTTCTTTATAAAAGTTTCTAACGCTGGACAGTGTGGAAGGAAAGAGAAGAAGAGGACATCATTCAAAATAGCAAAGGGGGCATTCTTGGAGAATTTGAAAGACCAGGTGAGGGATAGATTGTCAAGAAAAAAAAAATCTATACGTGGTTGCTAAAAGTCCACACCAAGCTGATGGTGCATCGTCCATCCAAATCCGTTCTGTGGTTTAGCCAAGACAACCACATGAATGATGAATTCACCAACGGTTCAGCCTGACGTGAAGGCTGGAACATAACATAGTAGGGTTGGAAGGGACCTTGGAGGTCTTCTAGACCAACCCCCTGCTCAGGCAGGAAACCTATCCTATTTCAGACAAATGGCTGTCCAATTCCTTCTTTTAAAGCTCCAGTGATGGAGCACCCACAACTTCAGAAGGCAAGCCGTTCCACTGTTTAACTGTTCTCCCTGTCAGGAAAAAAAAATCCATGGAACAACTTACCTCCAGAAGTTATGGATAATTTACATCTCACTGGACCTTCTCCCTGGGCTCACCCATTCATTTTTGAGATGGGTGGAGAGATCACGTCTATCACCATCTTGGACCAGCATCATAAAAGAACATGCTGACCAAAATTTGGAGAAGCAATATCAAGCAAAGGGAAAGAGGTATAATTCAACGGTAGTGCGGTTAGATTTTTTTTTTTATTGGAGACAAAAGTACATTTTTGAGGCGAGAAAGATTCCACGAATGACACATTGGTTCAGACAACCTGGATTCACACCCTGGTTTGTTTGTTGAAGCTCAGCGTACCAAACATATGTTACCATACCCAGATGGCCAAGTTAAGTAGGCAGTAAACCTGTTGGCTGGCTGCACCGTGTGGGAATAGTGACCCGGGAAATGTATGATTATTGTCACATGGGGAAGTGTCAGATATTAATCACACACACACATCCCTCACAGCACAAGCACACAAGCAACTTTCTCTTCATTCCTTGTGAGCTGGGATAAAACAAGGCCCTTGGAAATGGTAAGAGGAATACAGGCAGCCTTTGACTTAACGACCACAATTGGGCTGCAATTTCCACTGCTCAGGAAGGCAGGAATTGCACCCCATTTTATGACCTTTGTTGCCATAGTTGTTACGTGAATCATTGCAGTTAATGAAATCACGTGGTCATTAAGCAGATCCGCTTTCCTCCATGGACTTTGCATGGGGGAAGCAGGGAAGGCCGCAGATGGCGATCACGTGGCCCTGCCACCCCGCCACCTTGGTCAATACACACCAGTTGCCAAGCACCCAAATTTCCATAATGTGCATGTGGGGATGCGGTGGCGGTCGTAAGGGCGAGGATTGGACACGTGACTTTTTTCAGTGCCGTTGTAATTTCGAACAGATATTAAATGGTCATTAAGTTGAAGAATACCTCTGTCAACCTCCTGTACGTGACTTCATTACGGTGGAGTCTTTTTGAAGGATCTGAAACATTTCTTCCCAGGCTTCTTGCCCCGTGGGCTAATGTGCCATTTATGAAATCACAAAGTGGCTTTCTGTCCCTGGGTTGTTTAGATGTCTTCTCTGTTCGATTTCTCAGCTTGCACAAGTGTGCGGCGTGCACACTCCCCCAAACTGAATTAAATAAACCTAAATCCCTAAGTTTCTCATTAGCGTATAAAAACAATTAACTGTAAGTTCCATTGTTCGATGCTGGGGGTATTGCATTTTTTTTCCCATCAATATCCTATTTTCTTTTACGGTAGCTAGTGTGTTATTTTTGCGTGTTGTGTTTATAGTGATAATATTGACATTTGCAGGGTAAATATGCCATTTCTATCACTCATCAAAGAGGTATTTTGATCACATTTCTCAGAAGGGTCTAATACCTTTACGTCTCTCTAGTTCAGGGGTCTTCAAACTTGGCCCTTTTATGACTTGTGGACTTCAACTCCCAGCTGGCTGAGGAATTCTGGGAGTTGAAGTCCACAAGTCATAAAAGGGCCAAGTTTGAAGACCCCTGCTCTAGTTAGACAGATAGAATGCAGCAATTTATTATGTCCCATATACAGGTAGTCCTCGACTTACAACAGTTCATTTAGTGGCTGTTCAATGTTACAACGGCACTGAAAAAGGTGACGTATGACTGTTTTTCACACTTATGACCGCTGCAGCATCCCCAGGGTCACATGATCAAAATTCAGACGCTTGGCAACTGACTCACATTTATGACGGTTTGCAGCGCCCTGGGGTCACGTGATCCCCTTTTGTGACCTTCGGATAGGCATGGGAAAAACCAGATTCACTTAATAACAACCGTGTTATTAACAACTGCAGTGATTCACTTAACAGCTGCGTCAAGAAAAGTTACAAAATGGGGCAAAATTCACTTAACAAAAGTGGGGCTTAGCAAGAAAAAAAAACGGGCCCCATTGTGGTTGTAAGTCGAGGACTACCTTTATGAGGTTCGGTACAGCTTCTCCCACATCTGTGGAGAGATCTGGAATCCCTTTGAACAAGATCTGGTTAGGTGAAGATAGTCCTCAGCTTACAACCAGCAAGTATTCAAAATTACAACAGACACCCCCCCCCAAAAGGGACTTATGGCCCAGTTTCAAAGTTCCAATGTCTGTGCCCCCACCCCCCACCCGAGGTCACAATTTATATTTAAGCTGGAAAGCGGACTTTACTTCCCAATTTTCTGCAAAAACTGCCCCCTAGCAAATTAGATTTTTGCTTAACAACCAAAGCGTTTGCTTAACACCCCACCCCCCAAAAAGGTAATATAATTAGATCTGATCCTGGGGTGACTTGCTTTACGACCATCATGACTTATAGCCATAATTGCAGGGCTCAATTATGCTTATAACTCGAGGACTAACTGTACACCTGCTAAGTCCAGGAAACCTAAAATAAATTGGGGCTGAGATTTGGCAGCCGAGTATACTAGCACCTTACTTTTCATTTTCTTGGGTTAGTTCATGTATTTCTATTTGCCTTCTCAATCAAGCTGGAAGGGACCTTGGGGGTCTTCTAGACCAGGGCTTTTCAACCTTTTCACCCATTGTACCACTTTTAGGATATGGCAACATCCGAGTACCACCAGTCGCCTAGCAAGGGGTCAAAAACTTGATGACCCCCCAAAAAAGGAAAAAAAGTGATGAAGTACAGGTAGTCCTCGACTTACAACACTTCGCTTAATGACTGTTCGAAGTTACAATGGCACTGAAAAAAGTGCCGAGCAAGACACCTGCCTGCCTGCCCGGCGGCGCTCTTCCTCCTGTCCGAGGTTTTCATTGTTGTGAGCATTTCTGTTGAGGATTGGCAGCAGGGGTGGGGTGGAGGTGTTTGGTTTTTATTTCCCCCCCCCCTCTGCTGGGTGGTTGCAGCAGGTTTTGGTCACTTCACATGACCCTGGGACACTGCGACCGTCATAAATATGAATCAGTTGCCAAGTGTCTGAATGTAAATCACAAGACCCTGGAGATGCTGCAACATTCCAGCTGATCGGCGCTTCTTCTGGGCTCAGCAGACACACCAGGATCAGCGTTGAACTCCAGCTGGAGCCTGGCACTGATCCTGGCGCTTCCGCTGAGCCCCGACAGCCCTGCAGCTCCAGCCGTCTCTCGCTCAGGCTTGTGCGGTGCTGCCACCGGTTCAGCTCATTCCCCTCCCCCGCTACCACTTTTCTAGGATGGTCACGTACCACCTGCCAGGTGCCAATGTACCACAGGTGGTACCCGTACCACTGGTTGAAAAGCCCTGCTCTAGTCCAACCCCCTGCTCAGGCAGGAGACCCTATATCACTCTGGACAAATGGCTGTCTAATCACTTCTTAAAAACCTCCAGCGGTGGAGCGCCCACAATTTCTGGAGGCAAGCTGTTTCCTTAGTTCCAGGTTGCCTTGATTAGTTTCCATTAGTTTCCTTCCTGTTAGTATGAATTCTTAGTATTTGTCAATTGTCAGATAAAGTGGGTGCCCAGGGGCTCATGACTGACAATGCCTTTGGCCCCCTCCCTCAGGCTGGTCCTCTCCTAGATGAATGTAGCCAGTTAAGAAAAAGTGGTTAAAACATACCCTAGCTTAGGAGGGCCCAGTCCAGCTAGGTGAAACCTCTCCACACCACGCTTGCAAATATCAAAGGCTGCTCAGATCTCCACATTCCTCACTAAGAGTGGGAGGAGAGACCAGTGTGGGGCCATTGATCATTCCTCATTTATATACTTTTCATAGGAATGTAAGGAGTGCAAACTTCCTAGTCTGTCTTTAAACCAGGGAACAGCTGAGGAATTCTGGGAATTGAAACCCACAAGTCATAAAAGAGCCAAGGTTGCCTACCCCTGGGCTAGACCATTTCCGGAAGCCCAGATTCTGCCCCATTCTGCCAAACCTCTGGCATTCCCAATACCATTTAAAGCAGGGGTCTTCAAACTTGGTCCTTTTATGACTTGTGGACTTCAACTCCCAGAATTCCTTAGCCACCATGGAACTCTCAGGAATTCTGGGCATTGAAGTCCACAGGTCGTAAAGGGGTCAAAGCTGCCCACTTCCACCCAAATGACTTTGCTTGTCAGAACTCAGTTGGGAAGGTCGCAAATGATCACATGACTCTGGGGTGCTGCAACAGCGTGCCTGGCTGAGGAATTCTGGGAGTTGAAGTCCACAAATCATAAAAGGGCCAAGTTTGAAGACCCTTGATTTAAAGCAATACAACTGGCTAGAAACTGGAGGTTGCAGTCCACCCCCAATTTCGGGGACATAGATGGGACACCCACATGGCACGCTCAAAGGTTAGGATTCACATGCTATATTGAGACTTGGTTTAACCTTCTAATACGTTTTCTAAAAAAATGAACTAGTTAACTTTTGAACAAACACAGTTGACTTTCACAACATAGTAAGCCAAGAACAATCGAGATTATGACTTAGTGCAAGGTATGAATCACACCTTACTCTAGACGTGATTTGTCAGGATGTTCCTGAAAACACTTCGCTCAGTTCAATTGTTCTCGTATGGTTGATCTTGAAAGCTCCTCTATGCGCTCAGATACTGTGTATTCCACTATTTGACCAGGTGGATCAGACCAGGAATTATAGGAAGACAAAAACTGCTTTTATTGGGATTGTCTATAGCAGGGGTGTCAAAAAGCCAGCCTGTGGGCCGGATGCGTCATCCGGAAGCTGCGCCCACCCCACTGCCGGCAATGGCAAAACCGTCCCGATACGTTGTGCAACGTCACGTGACGTCACGAGTTTGACATGTCTGGTCTATAGTAACCGGGAGATGGGGGGGAGGATACGATGGCTCAGTGGTTAAAGACGCTGAGCTTGTCAGTTGGAAAGCCGACAACCCAGGTTCAAGACCCCAGCGCTGCGCACCTGGATAGCTCCCGTTCCTTGCCCCAGCTCCCGCCCACCTAGCAGTTTAAAAGCACGCAAGAGTGAGTAGATAAATAGGTACCGTGCTCCTCGGCGCATAGTCATGCTGGCCACATGACCACAGAAGTGTTTTCAGATAACGCTGGCTCCATCAGCTAAGAAACAGACGAGCAGCACAACCCTAGGGTTGTCCATGACTGGACAGGGGAAACCGTTACCTTCCGTAGTAACAGAATCAAACAGTCTGATGGTGCCCTATCGCCGTTTCCTCATTACAGTATTCAGTGATAATTAAGGTGTCTTGTCTGAATTGCACCTAACAGGCGAGAATCTCTGCAGCTCGGGGTTGGATTGTAGAGTCTTGTCGGTGGTCTCTGAGCTGGACGATTTGCAGATGTCTCTGTGATCCAACGGGGAAACATTATCAGTGCAAGTGAGTGTGGAGCTCACTCCCTGTTTATACACATTTGTGTAGAAATAACAGTGGTCCCTTGGTGGGGGTTTGCGTGCAGATGTATTTCCATGCTTTCTGAAGTGTCCGATACCCATGTGTGGTTTCAATAGAAGAGAATCTCTATAGTGCTGGGATGTGGAGTCCTTGATGCTCTCCGAGCTGGTGATTTGCAGACATCTCATGACCCAACTAGGTAACATCGTCAGTACTAGAAGAGAGTGGGGTTTGCAGAGATGAGGAAGAGGAGGGCACTGTGGGGTTTTTGGTGCTCTCTGAGCTTGGTGGTTCGCTGGCAGGTATTTCATGACCCAAGTAGGTAACATCATCAGTGCACTTCTGGATGTTACAAGGCATTCTTTACTTTAAAAGCTCTTCCTTCTCTTTTACCTAGGAAACGGTTACTTCGTATCTCCATCAAAGTCAACTTTCTTACTTGCTACACCTATCAAGCCCTGCTGATCTCCACTTGGACCTTTTGCTTGGGTAATAGGCAGCATCTCCAGATAATTTAGGGGCTGGGGAGCCTAGGGACCACTGCATTTCTACCTCTCAGTTCTGCCACCTGCTTAATCGTAGGACCAACCTCTGTCTACTTTCTTGAGCAAAATCTTGAACTCACAAATGAAGGTGTGTGTGTCCCGGGATCCTTAGTATTAAGACCATCTTCCTTTTTTACCATCCCATCGTGGAAAACCATTAATTGCTGCTTATTTATCACATTCTCGTAAGGGCAGAGCGCCATCTAGTGGGGGTCTCTGGAAAACCCCTTGAAGGCTGAATTTCTTTCTTATATTCTCAGCCAACTAAAGTAACCTGTGATAGGAGAAAATAAATAAATACAGGTAAAAACTCAGTGTTCATTCATATTGTAGAATCCAGTGTTTTCTTATCTGTATAGGATTCTGAATGCATTAGTGCAAAATTAACGTACTTCCTCTGGTACTCTGTGTCAGCAAAGATATTTCAAGAAGAGGAAATCCAGTTTTGCAGACTTCCAAGTCTTTTCCCCAAGGCTGGGTGGGCCTCAAATCCCCTTTTCCAAAGCCTCTGTTCCGAGGCCGTGCTGTTCCTTGGTTTGTCTCCAAAGAAAACAGCAACACAGCCTTCTGGATTGGTCGTATCTTGAGGACAGCGTTGGAATAAAGCAGAAAAGGCCACTTTAATACCAGTAGAGCTAAGGATGATTTGATACGGTCTCATCCATGGGCTGGAGAAATGAGATCCAAGAAACTCTCCTTGTGTCCAAAAGACTCTGGACAGTAGCAAATCTCCCTCAAAGCCGCAAGTTTGGGTTCCCCTTCTCCCATCTCAAAGGAAAGCAAAATGTAATCGTGGCTCTTGATCCGCCAGCTTCTGCTTGACATGCTTCAGGATTGGGTTGTGCCATAGCCTGGAAAGACAAAGGGGCGTTTTTAGGCAGCTGAAGTATGGTATCCACTACTGCCCGCTAACCATTTGCAGCAAGGCAAAACCCTGCTTTAAAGCTCTGTTTTCATCCACAAAACGCAGGAAATAAATGTCCTCACCCTGAGTTGGATGCATATTTGGAATTCTTTGTGCACTGCAAAGTGGCAGTTGAAAGAGGCAAAGGCCTAATTCAGGGCCATTTAAACATCAATTCGGAAGAGTCATAAATTGTGGAGCTGTTTTGCAAGGAGGGGGAGAACTATTACTGTCGAAATATCTTGAATGTCATAGAGCTGGAAGGGACCTTGGAGGTCTTCTAGTCCAACCCCCTGCTCAAGCAGGAGACCCTACACCATTCCAGACAGGTGACTGTCCAGCCTCTTCTTAAAAACCTCCACAACATCTGAAGGCAAGCCCTTCCACTGGTTAATTGTCCTCACTGTTAGGAAGTTTCTCCTTAGTTCTAGGTTGCTTCTCTCCTTGATTAGTTTCCATCCATTTTTTCTTGTCCTGCTTTCAGGTGCTTTGGAAAATAGCTTGACCCCCTCCTCTTTGGGGCATCCCCTCAAATACTGCAATACTGCTATCATGTCTCCCCTATTCTTTTCTTTAGACTAGTGGCACTAGCCAAACTCAAGTCCCGCAGCCATTCTTCATACGTTTTAGTCTCCTGGTCTTTAATCATCTTAGTTGCTCTTCCCTGCACTTTTTCCAAAGTCTCAATGTCTTTTTTGTAATGTGATGACCAAAACTGCATGCAGTATTCCAGGTGTGGTATATTTATTAATATTCAACCAAGGGGGGGGGGAGAAAATCTTTTTGTATTTTTGTTACTTTGATTTTATGCACATTTTCTGGATTCTTATTGTTTTCCCCCCCTTTCCTTTTTGAATTTTGTGTTTTAACTTTGGAAATAAAATAAAAATAAATATTTTTTAAAAAGAGTCAGGTTGTCATAATGAAGGCAGCAGGCTGACAAATGAGAGACTCTGCCTTAGGCATGAAGCCAGCTGTGTGATTTTGTGCCAGCCACTCTCTTTCAGCCCTAGGAAGGAGGCACTGGCAAACCATTTCTAAAACCCTTGCCAAGAAAACTGCAGGCATTTCCCCAAGAATTGGATCTGATTTAACAGAAAATTTTTGACCAGGAGGCAAATTCTTAAAAAGATTCCCCCCTGCTCCCTTTATCCATCCACAATGCCTCTTATTGCCTTGTCTTCTCTTTTCCTGAGCTACAATTCCAAACAAAACTTTCACTTTTCCTTGCTGTACATGGAGTGTCTTTGAAAAGGCAAAAAACAGCTGAAGGAGGAATAAACAGGTCAGTTGATGAGTTAGAAAAAAGCCATGGAAGATTATTTCAATATATTATTACTGTGACAAGATTATTATATGAACAA
This sequence comes from Vipera ursinii, assembly GCF_947247035.1. NCBI lineage: Eukaryota > Metazoa > Chordata > Lepidosauria > Squamata > Viperidae > Vipera > Vipera ursinii. The sequence continues at coordinate 7,267 of NW_028148262.1, read as the reverse complement.
AGATGGAAAGATTTGGCATTACCCACCATGGAGGAATGGTTGGTGAAATTGACAGAACTTGCTGAGATGTATAAACTGACTTTTTTGATTAGAGAAAAGACACTATATTTATGGGGGACTGGAAACCTTTTATAGAATTGTGGGTGTTATTAACCAGCAAACCTCAAAAATACACTTTTCCCAAAATTTTGGCCCCTACTGTAGATGCTACCAAGGATGTCCATGGGGCTAGCCAAAAAAGTCAAGATGGTGGGCATAGTGGCATGATCAAGGATCCTCCTGTTTCTATGTGGGACGCATATAAGAACCAGACAGACCTCCGTACTACTCTGATCATCATCATCATTTTTGGACCCCACCTTGCTGACATCCTTGGATGCACCTTCCCTAATCATCACCATTCAGACCACCCGTGTTCAATATCCGCCCTCCAGATGTTTGGGCTGAGAAGATTCAGGATTCTCAGCAATGGCTGCACTGGCTGGAGAATTTAGGAGGGGCTGGAAGCCCACACATCTGGCGAGCATTCAGCTAACGAAATTGGGATCCACTTATGATTCTTGGCCAGACTCAACTGGGTTACAGCGCCATGCAATCTATACAACCGAAGGATTACGGAGGTCTTCAAAGGTTGAAGGTTGATAACTCAGCCTATTACTCCAATTTTGTTTAGAGGACTCAGAGGGCCCCATCTTGGCCACAAATAACAAATCTGGTTGCTCTTACGACTCCCAGAAAGCTCACCGTATAGTCTGGATCCCAGGACATCGAGAAAGCTGCCTTGCTAACATAGAAGCACCGTAGGTTGTGATAGAGTTGTTGTCCAGACTAGGGAGAGAAGAGAAGAACAGAAGGGAAATTACTGATGGTTGTATCAATTTCTCCTTCCTAACACAAGCAAAGCAGTTTCAAGGTCTTAAGGTACTCACTCCAGAATCTTCATCCTTATCATCCCGGGGAGAACCATGGCAAGCTCTTTGGCAGTTTCATCACCGAGTTTATTCCAAGACAAGCTAAAAAGAGCAAAATCAGCTATGAGAGAGGTTCTTATCCAAGGGGGTACCAGGCTAAGAATTTCTACGCATCCCTCTGATGCCATAGCAATATAAGAATCAAACAGAACATCTCTGCTTTGTGGACTGCACTGGAGGGTCTATTTGCTTCTGGGTGAGATATAAGGTGCTGGTTACTGCCTCTAAAGCCCTCAGTGGCATAGACCAGGGGTAGGCAACCTTGGCTCTTTTATGACTCGTGGACTTCAACTCCCAGAATTCCTGAGCCAGCATAGGGAACTATGGCCCCTTCATGACTCGTGGACTTCAGCCCCCAGAATTCCTGAGACAGCTTGGCTCAGCTTGGAAACCTCTCCCTGTCCCCTCAGCATGGCTGGCTCAGGAATTCTGGGAGTTGAAGTCCATGAGTCATAAAAGAGCCAAGGTTGCCTACCCCTGGCATAGACTTAGTCATCTGAGCAATTTTCTGTCTCCTGTAGCATCTGTTCAGCTTGGTGGGAACAAAAGAGGGGCCTCTTTGAATAACTGATTGGGTAGGGGGTTGGATTAGATGAACTACAAGGTCCCTTCCAACTCTGTTATTCTAATTTCTAATTTCTAACTGTTTTCAGAAACAAGGAATGTCTTTGATTAATGTTTCTGGTTTCTTTGAAATAACAAGGAAGAATGTGAAATTCTGATAAGAACCAGTTGAAAGTGGCCAGAAATAGAAATTGCCCAGAAAGTTGAATTATAACAACTTGAAAACTTATTATAATGTGGGAAACACCCCGCCCCCCCCATACACACACACTTCTGAATATTCCACTGATCATTAACAAGATCATGCTAAGAATATTCTGGGATGATCTGAACTGTTGCATATCATTTATATAGTTACTGGGCATGCTCACTAGATGCTTGGTGACTCAAATTAGGCTAGAAATGAAGAACACATTTCAAATCCAATATATTTGAACTGTATTAACATTTAACTGCATTAATAGAGGGATAGAATCAAGATCACGTGAAATATTATTGCCACTTTAGAAAGCCTTAGTAAGACCACACTTGGAACATTGCATCCAGTATTGGTCACCACAATGTAAAAAAGATGTTCAGACTCATGCAGAGAAGAGCAACAAAGATAATTAGCGGGCTGGAGGCTAAAACATAAAGAACAGTTGCAGGAATTGGGTATGTCTAGTTTAGAAAAAAGAAGGATTAGGGGACACACGATAGCAGTGTTCCAATATTTTAGGGGGTCTCACAGAGAAGAGGGGGTCAACCTATTTGCCAAAGTACCGGAAGGCAAGACACAATGGATGGAAACTAATCAAGGAGAGAAGCAAGCTAAAACTAAGGAGTAATTTCTTGATAGAACAATTAATCAGTTGTGGATGCTCCATCACTGGCGGCTTTTAAGAAGAGATTGGACAACCATTTGTCTGAAATGGTATAGGATCTCCTGCCTGAGTAGGGGGTTGGACTAGAAGACCTCCAAGGTCCCTTCCAACTCTGTTATTCTGTTATTCTCTGTATAAAGTGATTTCTCCATTTTCTAAGGGGCTTCTCACCTTGCACCCATGGGACACCTATCCTTTATTTATGCATAAATAAAGATATTAATCTACCTTTCTGGTTTAGATGCTATTTAGGCCAGGAGCAAACTGGGCTACAAAACCTTACCCTGATTTAGGGCTAACAAGCTGATTCAATCCTTCAGGATTGGCACTCTCTGGGTTCCAGCAATTAAGCAATGCCACTTATTGGGACCCTGGAAATGCATCTTCTCTGAGGTGGGGCCTGTCCTCTGGAATAAATCTGCCTCACAAGGTCCGAATAATCCCCCATCCTGCTGGGGTTTCGAAGGGGCCTGAAAACCTGGCTCTTCACCCAGCCCTTTGGCGAGGCCTCCTTTCAACCCAGATGGTTTTCTTTGGTTTCTACCCACTTTGTTATTTTGCCATCTCTATCCTTTTTTGTTTCTTGTTATTTTTCATGTCTTCTTTCATGTTTTAAATAATTTGTTGGAATGGAATGGAAAGAATAGAATAGGATAGGATAGGATAGGATAGGATAGGATAGGATAGGATAGGATAGGATAGAATAGAATAGAATAGAATAGTATGGAATAGAATAGAATTGGGGAATGGAATGGAAAATAGAATAGAATAGAATAGAATAGAATAGAATAGAATAGAATAGAATAGAATAGAATAGAATAGAATAGAATAGAATAGAATAGAATAGAATAGAATAGAGACTAGACGAGGGAACAGGAAATAGGGAATAGAGTAGAATAGAATAGAATAGAATAGAATAGAATAGAATAGAATAGAATAGAATAGAATAGAATAGAATAGAATAGAATAGAATAGAATAGAATAGAATAGAGACTAGACGAGGGAACAGGAAATAGGGAATAGAATAGAATAGAATAGAATAGAATAGAATAGAATAGAATAGAATAGAATAGAATAGAATAGAATAGAATAGAGACTAGACGAGGGAACAGGAAATAGGGAATAGAGTAGAATAGAATAGAATAGAATAGGATAGGATAGGATAGGATAGGATAGGATAGAATAGAATAGAATAGAATAGAATAGAATAGAATAGAATAGAATAGAATAGAATAGAATAGAATAGAATGGAATAGTATGGAATAGAATAGAATTGGGGAATGGAATGGAAAAGAATAGAATAGAATAGAATAGAATAGAATAGAATAGAATAGAATAGAATAGAATAGAATAGAATAGAATAGAATAGAATAGAATAGAATAGAGACTAGACGAGGGAACAGGAAATAGGGAATAGAGTAGAATAGAATAGGATAGGATAGAATAGAATAGAATAGAATAGAATAGAATAGAATAGAATAGAATAGAATAGAATAGAATAGAATAGAATAGAATAGAATAGAATAGAGACTAGACGAGGGAACAGGAAATAGGGAATAGAATAGAATAGGATAGGATAGGATAGGATAGGATAGGATAGGATAGGATAGGATAGGATAGGATAGGATAGAATAGAATAGAATAGAATAGAATAGAATAGAATAGAATAGAATAGAATAGAATAGAATAGAATAGAGACTAGACGAGGGAACAGGAAATAGGGAATAGAGTAGAATAGAATAGAATAGAATAGGATAGGATAGGATAGAATAGAATAGAATAGAATAGAATAGAATAGAATAGAATAGAGACTAGACGAGGGAACAGGAAATAGGGAATAGAATAGAATAGAATAGAATAGGATAGGATAGGATAGAATAGAATAGAATAGAATAGAATAGAATAGAATAGAATAGAATAGAATAGAATAGAGACTAGACGAGGGAACAGGAAATAGGGAATAGAGTAGAATAGAATAGAATAGGATAGGATAGGATAGGATAGGATAGGATAGGATAGGATAGGATAGGATAGGATAGGATAGAATAGAAGCTGGAAGGGACCTTGGAGGTCTTCCAGCCTCCTGGTCAAGCAGGAGAACCTACACCACCCAGAGTCACTGGGAGTTGGGCACCATATACATTTAAATAATAACAATAATAGTGAGCAATGCAATCTCACACAATCTCTTCAAGGAAAGGACAGCAGCTGAGTCCGACAATTAGAGTTTGGGAAGCACCATCACTGAGGCCACAGACTTTTAGTCTAAAATTAAAACAAAAGGAGAGAAGGGTCAATATCCAAGTCTTTATTTTGTGGCTACGTTTGCACACATCATTTGCTTATTGAAACGATTCTTTCCCTGGATCGGCCAGATATATTGAACCACAAACTATATTCCTAACACAGAGAAACAAAAACAACAACAAGATTTAAATAAGGAAACTTAATGCTGTTTGAGTGCAGCAATAATGTCTGTAATTAACACAGTTCATTAACTGCCTATGGAGATCCTCAATCTTCCAGGTTAAGGTTGTCCTGTAGGTGTTTTTCAAAAGGCAACTTGACTTTTTGGGGGGTGCTTGACCGCAGTTTGTTTAACCATGTATAGTCATGGTTTGTTGAGCAAGCCATAATGCACTGGGTTCACACAGCTCATTAATTTAATTTAATTTAATTTAATAATTTAATTTCTATACCGCCCTTCTCCCGAAGGACTCAGGGCAGTGAACAGGGCAATACACAATAAAAATCAAATACAAAAATTAAAAAAACCATTAAAAAACCATTAAACATCATGCCCATAAAATCAATACATATTAAGTTAAAAACTAATTTTAAAAACCCAACCCCATCCCATCAGACCAGGCCAGCTTGTTCGAAAAAGAATGTTTTAAGATCGCGCCAGAAGGAGCGAAGGTCGGGGGCCGTCCGGAGCTCAACCGGTAAGCGGTTCCAGAGGTCTGGCGCGCCCACAGAGAACGCTCTCCCCCTGGGGGTCACCAATCGGCATTCTTTGACCGGTGGCACCCTGAGGAGGCCCTCTCTGTGGGAGCGCACTGGACAGAGGGAAGTTGACGCCGGCCGCAGGTGTTGCCGCAGGTAATCCGGACCCATGCCATGAAGGGCTTTGTACGTCATAACTAACACCTTGAACCTCACCCGGAGAGCAACCGGTAGCCAATGCAGCTCGCGGAGCAGAGGTGTAACATGGGAGTATCGGGAAACTCCCAAGACGACTCGCACGGCTGCATTCTGCACCAGCTGGAGTCTCCGGGTGGACCTCAAGGGCAGCCCCATGTAGAGAGCATTACAGTAGTCTAGACGAGAGGTCACGAGCGCATGAGTGACCGTACGCAAGGCATCCCGGTCTAGATAGGGCCGCAACTGGCGCACCAGGCGAACCTGGGCAAAGGCCCCCTTAGTCACAGCTCCAATATGCTCTTCCAAAGAGAGCTGTGAGTCTAGAAGGACCCCCAAGTTGCGGGCCCTATCTATGGCTCCTCACTTGGAAATCAGAGTTAACTTGTCCCCATCCTTCCACTGAATCCAAACCAACTAAACTATCAACCCATTTAAGTCACTAAATCCTTATGACTTAAAATGAAGAATGCATTTTGCCACTAACTCTTCCGTGGCCTGAAAGTGGAAGCTTACTCAATCTTCCTGAGTTGTGAAGATGGTGGCCATGGGGTCATAAAGGACATCACACCTTTATCTCCAATGTTGTTTTCTGACAAGCTGCGAAGACAAAGCGGGAGAACCATATGGCAATTCCACGAAAAACAGACACAGCCTTTGAGAGGCAGTCCTTGAGTTACGACCGTAATGGAGCTTGCCCATTACCGTTGTAACTCGTGATGGGCATAAAGCAGGTTGGTCACGTGACTGACCCGACTTTACGAAAGCTTTTTTTGTGGCTGTTGTTAAGTGACTGCCATGGTCATTAAGTGAACCCTTGGCTTGCTTATGGGCCAGTTTTGCCAAACACTGGAAATAAATGCTGGTTTTAGGCAAAATCATCCTAAATCATGGTCACTTGACGGCGGGACTCTGCCAACAGCTGTAAACAGAACCCTGTTGTGGAATGCCTGAAGTGTAGTCACATGGCCACAATTGTCAGAACTTCGAATCCAGGTCATACGGAGGGTCTGACAGAGTTCCAAATGGTCACTAAGTTGAGGACTACTTGCACTACTTTGGGAAGAAAGTTCTCCGTCATTTACAATGAGGAAACGTTTCCCAAACTCTTGGCGTTGTGAACCTTTGTGGCGGGACCTCCTCTGTCACTTACGTGATTTCTTCTATCTGTGGACATTTGGCCAAGATTCCAACCAAATGGCCGAGTCCTTCAGAATCCAACTGGCAGGAAGAGAGGCTGTAGAGACACCAGAGGTCATTTATGTGGGGAAAAGGAAAATGCATTCATTGCATTGCATACTTTTTGCAAATTTGCCACAGTGAGAAGGGGCCCACGGCAGCGATACAGGATCAGAACATCTCAGGATCTCCTGGGAGACCCCAATGGGAGGGCAGCTACGCCGGGGTGTCCGCAGAGTGTGGCCAAAAAAGTAAAGCTGGGTAATGCACGTACAAAAGGGCAGAGTTCTTATCGCACGGTTTGTGGCTGCCATCTTCAGTTTTTAGACCACACCTTGTGGACCTCCCCAGCAGCTTGGATGAGCTGTGTCACATCCTATGTTACGTTGGCATGTTTATTGTTTTTGGGTGATATGCAGTTTGGTTGTAATTTGGTGATTATTTTTGCCATATTAAAGGGACGTGGTGGCTCAGTGGGTAAGGACGCTGAGCTTGTCGATCAGAAGGTCGGCAGTTTGGTGGGTTGAATCCCGAGTGCCGCGTAACAAG